>NW_004797600.1:661934-717493 GCF_000002075.1 Aplysia californica
TACAGACGCACATACACAAATATCATACCCATTTCCCCTCGGTCCCCAACCCCCACCTCTGCCACCCTGTCTTGCCATTGCTGTTATGTCTCGCTAAACTGACATTTTCCTCTGCTAGGACTACTTAGAAGAACTGGTGCGACTTCGGGACAGACAGCTGGCAGAGGCAAACCTGCGCTTGGAAAACATGCGAATAGCCCAGCACGGGCGTGAGCAGGATGTGGAGAAGGAGTACAAGCTCATGAATGTTTGCATGTTGGAGCTGCAAGAAGAATTGTGAGTGCTTTCAAAACTTAAAAAGCAAAATATTTATAGAGTAGAAGTTTAGATAAGGTCTAGTTGCCCTTCAATAAGTTAAAATTGTTTTTCACTTTCAGCATCATGCATTGTGTTGGCCCTTAAAGACCCTGGTCACCCCTGAGGCGGTGCTACTGACTGAAGTGTCTTTAGGCAATTCCCAAAGGGGGGACATTAGTATGTTCTTATGCACGATAAAATTATAAACGGGCTAATTCATCTATGTCATGCTCATAACTGTACCTGAACTGAAACAGGGAACTGCTGCTTTTTCTTTACTAATCCTTACTGTCATCATTTTTCCTCTACTTCTTTTGTGTGTTTGTCACACTCTTGTGACCCACTATTTTGGAGATGCCTTGATAGTCGAAGCAGACTTTGTGCTGTTGAAGCTAGAGATGTGAGCAGAGTAAGCCTGATTCCCTTTAAGGCAAGGACTTCTCTTTTGACATCCACCCCTTAGCGCTTATATGACCTTATGCACTTGCAAGCACCGTAAAGTAAAAAAAAACCTACTAAAACAAAACAAACAAAGAGACCCTGGGTGTGCTGAGGAGGCCAAGTAAGTTCCGAATGGAGATCTGAACTAAACCTGTATGAATATTTTTTAAATATCACTTTTATTGATCGATGGGCAGGGGGGGAGGGAGGTTGATAACGGCATAAATTGCATTGTTCTTGGCATTCCTCTGACCCTGGGACTCCATTGTAGTACCTTTCTAGTTATACTTATCATCCTCGTTATAATTGTGTGGCTCAGTCTGATTCATCACTGTGGGTGGTTGGTGGGTGCTCTGGTGTGGTTTGCTCCTGCTTTGCTATCGAACATCTATCGTCTTTATCTCCCCTCTTTTTTTTTTTTTTTTTTGTATTTGTTACTCTCTTGTAACACCTCTAATCTTCGGCACCTCAATGACCTTATTGTGTTGCAAGGTCCGTAAAACTCTTACTAAAACTAAAACTGATTTACCATCGTCTTTTCTGAGTTACTTCCTTTTTCGCCTTTCTTTTGTTTGCCCACTCGACTCCTGCAGCTCCTCTCTTGTGACAAAGTTAAGAAGGCTCGATACTTACGGGACTTCATTTTTAACTAGAGACAAATTGAAACAACTTTTGTCACAGGCAGTAAGTAGGCCTATATAAGATAAAAGATTCGTTTTCAACTGTTGACACACACAATTACATAAGCCGTTGCCATGGAAACAGCGCCCATCTTGAAAATTGGATAGAAAGTCGTGGGTATTTTTTTGTTCTCCACCATTTCTACAGCTTTTAACTTTTTAAAATTCTGTAACTTGCAAAATTTTACAAATAAGTAGGTGCTTGCAGCTGGCTATTTTGATTTTTGATACTATACTTTAAAAGTATCCAAAATTGTTCTCACAGTTGGGTATATGGAATTTGATCTTTACAAAATATTTCTTGCATGAAAAACAATTTGTAAAAAAAGTTGTAAAGCAAATTGTAAAAAAAACTGACCTGCCCACTACAAGTACAAACCATTTCTCTAACAACTTGCCAATTTTCAAGTCTCTATGTTTGAAAAAAAGTGCGTTTTGAGAAAAACAAGGTTAAACATTGAACATGTTTAGTACACAAAGTAGAACCCAATAAAATTGATTTCTGTTAATGTTAATCGTTCAGCGATTAGTGTCAATATAATGTAGACTGAATGAGGGATCGGAAAATACCAAAAGTAAAAGGTGCTCAGAGTGAGTGAAAACCAGTCCCCGAGGCCCTAGACCCGACCTGCGAGCCCCTAAAACCATATCTGGCTAGGCCTTAATTTGTTTTATCAATAGCCTTTGTAAATTTCCTGGTCTCTGCTCTATACGGCAGAACAGATTTTACAATGATTTGTGTCAAGTTGAGTTCTAAACTCATACTTTAACAAACAAAAAATTTATTATTGGTGGTCGGCATGCACTGGTGTAATTTGCTCCTTCTTTCCCATCAAATATGTATTGTCCCTTCCTCATCTCCTTCTTTTCTTTGTATTTTACTCTCTAGTAACACCTCTGGGGGCTCTCGTGGCCTAGAGGTTAATGTGTTCACCTCTCATTCAAAGGTCCCGGGTTCGAATCCGGGTAGAGGCTGAAAAATTGTCTTTTCTAAAATTGTCTCCTTTCACCTCATTTCCTGCTCTCTATCAATGTTCTGTCGTCTGCTTTCGTCTCCACTTTCTGCCCCCACCCCCTCACCTCCTTTACCCCTTCCTCTGGGCTTCTGACTCTTTCTGCAGCCTTTCTACTGCTACTCCTTGGCTCCTTCTTACTGCTGTCTTTCAGCCACACCCCTGACCTTCTGGTAGGAGGTTTAATGTGTCCCGCGGGCTCATATGATTTTATGCAGTTGCAAGCGCCATGAAACATGAAACACTTACCAAAATTTTAAAAATAAAAAAGTAACACCACTAATCTTTAGCACTTATGTGACCTATTTGTGTTGAAAATGCTGCGAAACTCTTCGTACTAAATTTAGAAACTACACTGAATTGTTTCATCGTCAGATCCAAGTTTCAACAGCAGAACAACCCCTCTAATCCTTGGCACTAATGTGACCTATTTGTGTTGCGAGTTCCATAAAACTCTTACAAAAACTAATAACAAAACTAAAATCTTGTGATGGTCAGGTCCAAGTTACGACAGCAGAACAACAGTCTGAAGCTAGAGGTGGCTGGGCTGAGGCAGTACAAGGAACGCCTGGAGATGAAGGAGGTTCCTCTCATGGACATGGCCGGGCCTGAGAACATGCAGATGGAACACCTCCCAGAAAGGTGGTTGTTGTTATTGTTATTGTTCTTGTTATGTAAGCTGGGTAGTGGCACTCATATGACCTTATACTTATGCAGTTGTGAGCGCCGTAAAACCTCTACTAAAACAAACAAACAAGCAGGGTAGATATGGGATGCCCGTTAGTCTAGATGCAGGGTGCTTGTGTCGCACGAAAGTATCCAGTTAAATCCCGAGTTTGTAATGAGTTTTTGTTAATTATTTTGAGTTTTTTTGGAGGGGGGGTTTTTGCTGCTTTTTTTTTTTTTTTGGCCTGAGTTTTTCTCACACTTTTAAAATTCTATGGTAGATGGGACTGCATATGATACCTTGTCTTACTATCTTTTTAAATGTTTTTTTTTTAAACGTAGATCTAGGTTTTTTTTCAGATAAGCGTGAAAAACTGAAGAGGCTCTGTGTGCTTGTTGCGCTTTTAAAGACTTTTTGGCAGTTTGAGAATTGAAAGTTAATGAAGAGTAGGCTAAGTAGTCTAGCTGAAGCAAAATGCAAAAGCAATCCGAATGAAAAACTGATGAAACTGGTGGATGCGAATAATTTGGACCACTTTCAGAAACGGATATGGTTGCCTGAAAAACAATGAACCTTACTGTCTTGAAAGAAAAATAACTGTATGTGGTGCATATTGTAAGAGTGGCTGCTTTGATTCAGCATCTATATTGTGGTAGAAATGTCTTTAGAAAAGAAAAAAAAGAACAGGCATACACTGTTAGGAAAGAAAAAAGTTGACAGGGTTCTGGTGCTGCTAGGATTGAAAACATGATCTACAGGTTTAGAGCTAGAGTCATAACCTTTTTTCTTTTTATGCACATCTTACAGTGGAACTCGGATTCAACGAAAGGAGATGAATTCCCCTTTTTATTTCATCTTCTTTAAAATCATTTTTCTCCCACAACAAACTTTATTCCTGGAAACAATCCATTGCACCTGCATCATGAACCATTATTCACTTACCCGATTGCATGCGACCAATCACCGGCCTTCTTTCATACCAACTCATGCGTGTGTCGCGGTCAGATGGGCGGCCTGCACACGTGTGACTGTGTGTCCGGGTGGGGGTGGGGGGGGGGGGGCACCTTCGGTTTGGGCGTGGAATTTGGCTAATGCAAACGCATCAGTTTTTTTTTCCCCTGGCAACTAATCATTATTATAATGATAAGCTAGTCTTGACGCAGATCTACGCAATGAATTGTGTGCTTGTCTATGGAATCAAAAGTTGCCGTTTGCTTGGCTCTTCCCAGCAACACACCTTTTTGCCAAACAATGAAGATAACATGGGCGTACATTTGAACGAATCGGTCTTTTTTGCACAGCTCATAATATGCAGGCATTTCAGGCACCACTTGTTACTTCTCTTTATACATTACTTGCTCAGTGCCTGTAATTATCTACACAAAACCTCATGTTTGCTATAACGAACTACGGTGACCCATGTTAATGCCCACGACCGGTAAAATGGTCTCCCTCCATTCTAAAATGAACTGACGTGACCCCTGGGTGGGTTTATGACATATGGCGAGCAAAGAAGGGCTCAAACTTGATGACTAATCAGTGTGGCATGAGGCATGCCATTTTCACTTTAAAATCATCCTATCATGAGTATCGAGATTTACATTTATCCAATTGCCCCTCCCCTTTACCTGTCCAAAATTTATAGCTTTCCATCTCTGATCGAGTTCCCCCGCCTTTGTCGTTAGGCTCCATTAAGTTGTGACCACACCAATTACAATTCAGTCTGTCACGCAAATTCGGAAGTAGAGACAACTACTGCTATGGTCAAGGCTGAGTTCACTGTTTGATGTGATCCCGCCTGGAGTAAACTTGTAGGCCATACCTTCCCAGCGAGTGATGCAAGTTAAGGTGGAGAGCTCAGATGCAAGTGCGACGTTTGGGGAAAACAAACACGTCGATCAGTTCATACCTCTGTGTGATCCCGATTGGGGCAAACATTGTACCGTTTCAGCGAGTTTTACAACGCTTATGTGATCTCATTCAAGAAAATGGCTGATCTTTGACCCGATGGGCAGTTCAATGATCTCAACTATTCTCTCTTAATTGATTGTCTGTGCTCGCCCGAGTTTTCATTCCGTAATTATGATCTGAAATGCAGGATTTTAGCCGAATGTAGACCTTCAGGGTGAATCAGAGCAGGATCTTAGGGGTGGCTTTTGTATAGTAAAAATTCTGTTTTCTTAAAACAGCAGGATCCTAAGTGAACCGGGATCTTAAGCGATGGAATTTTAGGCAGAGACTACTGTTTAATATATAACTTTCAAAGTCTGTGATAATTTCCTGCATGTGGTTTGAGAGATGCATCTATATGTTGTATTATTGTCAGCTTTATTTTTTTTCTGCACATTGAATTTTTTATGAAAGTAATATGATATAATGTAAATTCCTTTTTTCTCTTCATGTGTTTTTACCATTCCTGTACAGTCACCAAAAATGTTCCCAAGAGGTCAATGAAGTATCATCATATCTTATCTTTACCTATTGCAGACCACAGGAGTCGTCATAAACACCCTAATTTTTGCTCATGTGAGCATTTGCAAATGCACACAGAGATGGTTCTTTCAAAGGTTCTGAAGTATAGTAACGTTTTTTCTGAAGATCTTTAAAACTGTTTTCTGGACAAGGCCAAAGCTGTGTAGAATGCTGAGCCCAGGACTGCACAGTTTGTTTCCTCACTCATTTATATATCATGGTCATTGACTTGCAGGTAAAAGCTCAGTATAGTTTTGCAACAAATTGAACCTGCTGGACCTAGTTCGCAGATCTGGGTTGGCAGTGATGTTGCAATTATGTCTTAAAGTAGCTGGAAACAACAAGCTGTGGTCATCATACTTTCATTTATCGAACTTTTATTCCCTTTATTCAAACCTCCTATAACTCAGCTTCATGTCCCTGTAGGTTAACTGCACCACCACCGCCCTCAATGATGCTGCAGCCATACTCTAAGAAAGAAGCGTCTCCGGTACCATCAGACCGACGCAGTATTCTGTCCTCTGCATCTGACCACCTCCACTTAAGGGAGGACTCGCAGAGTATGGTGCCCCTCACTGGCTCACTATCCGATGTCAACGCTGCTATTGTTGAAGCAACGACGAAGGTAAGATGAGAGACACACATAGATGGTGTAACACTCCAACCATGAGACTGGTCTCTTGAAAAATGTTCACCAGGCAAAACAAAACAAAAACGTTTATTTTTCAGTGATGAGCATAATACAAAAGTTCGACCTTAGTATTACTAAGGGCCTACTTTATAGTGGGTGTTTGATGCCTGACATGGCTCTTTCCCTAGATATCCTATGCAGTTACATGGAATTTATTGACAAGTAAAAATTTCTCCCAAAACATCTTTTTGAAAAAGTGCTGAAAATCCGCTGTCCAAAGGGTCAACGCTTCAGTTTGCCTCTATGGTTTAGATGAAATAAACGGAAGCAAATAATATTTTTTTACTGAATGTATCTTATTTTGTATTTATTATTTTAAGGTGATGTATGTATTTATTCAGAGAGAAAGGATGGGGAAAGGTATCTAATAACGGAGAACATCGTATGTTTGATTTCAGTAACCAATGTTTACGAATTCCATTTGAAAGATGAATTAGCTATAAAAGATCGATGTTTCCTTAGTTGAGTTGTTTCATACAGGATGTTGAATGTTTATAAGTGTATGAAATGAGGTTGTTTTTCTGTTCTCTGTTCGAAAGATACTTTAGGGGTTCAAGCAGGACTATGAGTAAAATATATTGATAAACTTTCTCATTTTGGGTTCATGAGTATTTTCGTCTCCTGAATGTAACAGGATGGCGCACAAATATCGGGTACCATTTGTATATATTTTTTCTTTATTCTACAGCCTATTGTCACCTCAGCTGATTCATCGTCTCGGGTGCCGGCGCCCATAGAAGAGGATGTGCCTGTGGCTGAAGAAAGAACAGATGGTAACAGTGCAGTGGATCCAAATCTTTCTCAAATTGTGATGGAAGAGAGCAAAGAAGTTCTTCAGGCAAAATCGAGCATTCCAGAGTCGAACATGGAGGGTCCATCACAAGAAAGTAATGTGGGCACTGATGGGAACACAGACCCTTCAGTTCAGAACCAAACTGGCCGGACTGGGGAAGAAGAGACCGTTTCTCCTGGCCTGAACGAAAGCTATGTCCTGACTGGAGAATCTGACGCGGAGGAAAAAGACAAATCCACTACTGTGCCATTAGTGTGTGTCACAGAAGCACAAGAGGAAGATTCTCCCACCGATTCGCCGGTGAGCATTGGGGATCCTAGCAGCGCTCCCTCACCGGAATTTGGGGATGGAGATGGTCAGGTCATGGTATTGTCTGACGGAGCTGGCAGCTCTGACAAAGAAGAAGATGTCTCGAACTCTGACCCAGAGGTCTTAGAAAGGGGCAACACCAGCAGCGATGGGAGTGATGCAGCCTGGGAAATGCTCTCCGATTCTGAACAGAAGTCGGAAGCAGAGCAGTAAATGTCTTTATTTTGTATTGTAATGTGTCAGGTACAATATCTTCTTTTTATTTTAATACTTGGTCATGTTCCAAGTCTTGTCACAGAGGACATAAATCCTGTCCATATATCACATGATCTCTATCATAGAAAGACACCAATCTCTGAAGCTTATAAAATAAATAAATAGAATGTACACTTAATTCAACATTTACTGCTTTGTAAGTCTAATTAAAAATACAGTTTTCGTGAAACCATGAAGTTGTCCTCTCTGCAGTGCTACTTCAATGTTGCAATAGAATTGAAACAGTACTTGTGCTATTGGTTTGCTTCAGAGGGGAAGTTTCTTTGACTGATTTTTCAGCAAGCATTTAGAACATTATCATTATGATTGAGCTAAAATATAAAAGAAGCTGAATTTTATAGATTTCTATCTAACCCTGAACTGCACATATTGTGTTAGATCGAAGAGCTAGAACTTAGATAGCTGCTGATGAGAAAAGTAGAAGTAAAGTAAAGAACATACTGTAATAGGAGTCAAAAAGCATGGGAAATGCTCTTTAAATCTTCCTCTGTCTAGTATGGTTCATTCAGAGGGAGATAAATTGGTAGCTCCTCTGAGAGTGGTTCTAATCAGCGCCAGATGGTTCTGTGACACCTGGCAACCTCAGAATTACAATGTTCTATCTGCTCAGTACTTAGTTTTGAGAAATTTGACATCAAAATTTTTTTAGTTTCACAATCCAACCTTTTTCGCAAGCAACGCTTTGAATAGATTGATAACGACTTTGAATAATCTTGCAATTTTGATAGAGCAGTTAGAATATTTGCTTTCTGACCTCATGGTCTTAGTTACTCAAAACGGCCAAAAATGTCAGATAGAACTTTGTAATTCTGGTGTAGTGACCTGTTTCCCATTTTTCAGACATGTCCTAACTCCCGTTTTCTTGACGTGTAAACGCTGCCGTGTTTTCCACGAACTTTTCCTTCATTAAAATCCTTTTCCAAACTGATGTCTCTTTATGTAACCAAAGTATTTAGATCATGTTTTAATTTGGTTCTTTTTTTTTTTTCTTTTTTTTTTTTGTTGCCAGAACTGAGACCTTTTTATTCTACTTTGAATCCATGGCAGTTTTTAAGTTGCCTTCTGCACATAAGTTCATATCAGTTGTTTTTTAACAGGATTTCAACATACAATCTATTTTAGTACTTTTCCAATGTCTTGCTCTCATTTTTAACTCACAACCGCCCGGAGCGGTGCTACTGACTGAAGTGTCTTTAGGCCATTCCCAAAGGGGGGACATTAACATCTCGAGTTCTTATGCACAATAGAATTGTAATTGTAAATGGGCTGATTCATCAATGTCATGCTCATAACTGTGCCTGAACTGCAAGAGGGAACTGCTGCTTTTTCTTTCCTAACTCTTACTATTGTCTTTTTTTCTCTTCTTCTTTTGTATGTTTGTCACACTCTTGTGACCCGCTATTTCCGGGGTACCTTGATAGTCGAAGCAGACTTTGTGCTGTTGAAGCTGGAGAGGTGAGCAGAGTACGTCTGATTCCCTGTAAGGACTTCTCTGTAATCATCCACCCCTTGGCATTCATATGACCTTATGCAGTTACGAAGGCCGTAAAACCTCTACTGAAACAAACAAACGATATTTAACTCACAGCAAGGATGAGTATCCTTTTGACAGTGTTCAAGAAACTGTTCTGAAAAGAAGCTTAAAATACTCTGCAATAGGATCTTTAACTATAATGTAAGTTTTGCTTCCACTAACAACATCTGTAATTGCTATTTATTAACCCTATCTGTACGTCATGTTTTACTATCATATCCATACGGCGTGGGGAACTCTGTACCATTACTTACAAAGAAGAAATTTATTCATTAATCCGATCCGTACGCTTTGCATAGCAGTCTGTCAAAATGATTTTTTGAGTAATACTGAAAGCTTCAAAGACATCTTCGTACTAGAAGTATTCTAAAATGTGAAGAATACAACCCAGGGGATGTAAACTGACCCCAGGGCGTACGGATAGGGTTAAAGGTTGTGTTTTTCCCCCCTTAATTTAGAAGCACAGTAAAAATATTTGCCAAAAGTGTTTATTATTAACAGCAATAAGAGATGGATTTTTTTTCTTTTGGCTTTGTCACAGAAAGCTAGTGTACATTTAAACAGTGATTGTAATTAATTAGCAATGAAGATTATATGGGTGTAAATACTAAATTGTAATGGTAATTTGAACTTTGGTTCATGTGAAAAGCACATAGTAATATATATCATCATTGCATCACTGTGCAGCCGTTCATACCTTTATATTTTTCTATGTAATATGTACAATCATTTTTGTAAGTGCTTCCTGTAATCAAACTTCTTAAAAATGTTGTTTATATGATAGTCACCAAGGACAGGAATATAGGATATTACATTCCAGTATCATATTCCATCAAATAGAGGTTTGGGGTGTGTTTTGGGGTTGTTGTTTTTTTATGGGGTTTTTTGCATAACATTAACAATGAACAACCTCCCAGCTATGTTTTCTTCTATTTGTGTTTTATATTTATTATTCTTAAAATAGATAGTGTCTTTTTATACTCTTTCTTCATAAGGAATGGAGGAGATATATTTAAGTTTTGTGAGTGCTTATTTAGGCCCCCACATAACAATATTTAGGGCACCTGTGGCCTAAATAAGGTTTTCCCCTCCCCAGAACATTATTTAGGCCATATATATGCTCAAACTACCCTTTTCACGCAACTGAGTTCGTTCCACTTTCATAATGGTGCACCTTTCTCATTTAGTACAGTTTTAGCTTTTCACAGTGTTAATTGCTCTGTCAATGACATGCCGAAGAAAACTTCACAAATATTTTTTAAATAGAAAGTAAATTATCTTATAATTTTTGCACTTTTAATTTCAACCCCCAACGAAATGTTTTGGGTTGGGTTTTTTTGTTGGTTTTTTTTTTTTTTTTTGGGGGGGGGGGGGGGGTTATCAAAAGAAACTTCATCATAATAATACCCTAGGATTTTCTCATCGGAGCAGTGAGTTTATCTAGTCACAGTTTGTAAAATACTTAGTGCCATTTACTGCAAAACAGGGTTTACAGTTTACTCTTGACATTGTCTTTTTTTTTCAAGGCCACATTGTCAGTCTAAAAGATTGATTTATTTTCATTATTCTTTCAGCTGTTCCATTTTATAGCTCAGGTTGATATGGACCACATATGTACACTTCAGATCATGAGAATGAGCTATGCTTTACTCTTTTTCTTTTGTTCTCTATGTAAAACATAATTGTAGAACTTATCAAAGTCATCAAGATGAAAATGAAAGTGTTCAAAAATGGGTCATTTTAATGCCCTCACAAGTTCTGTGGTGTTCACTGTATCAAATCCTGAAAGTGTTCATTCCATTCATTACAGTAATACTATACTTAATATCTCGAAATGTTGTCGTCAAAATTCTTTTTGTGAACCATTGTTCATTGTTATTTATTACCAATATATATCATACATGGCTGGGGGGGGGGGGGTTAAAAACCATAAAAACATGTTTAACTGACCGTTTAATCATTGCCATTAATTCTAGTTGTGAAAAGTATTTGGTTTCCTTGTGTATGATTCACCTCATTTCAACCTCCTATTGGTTCAAGTACAAGTATTACAACTGAATGTAAAATCAGTGCTTTTTCCATTTTATGTCCAGTTTGCAGTTTGCATTCCTAACCTAGAAGTTTCTAGACTTTTGTTGGTTTAAAATATTTTCACAACTAGTTGTTGTGCTGTGCCTTTTGTTAACAAAAACAAAACAAAAATGTTCCCACCACTCATGTTGTCGTACAAATGTATTTTTTGTAGTTGGAAAAATTAAAGTTAATAATTTTGGTTGCAAGTGACATTTCTAAGATAATAAATTTCAAAGTTACAGAAGTTCAGTTGTTCTCATTAGTGAGTGTAGTTAATTTTGAACTGGATCTAACTTCAGTTTCATTTTTAATACTCTCGCCGTAAAGCGTCTGGAAAATAAATACATATACACGATGATATTTTTTAAAATATAAGCACACCATCGTCCATGGCACAGCAGTTACACTTTTGGTGGTTGCACAAAGAGGATGAGTTTGATTCTTGTGTGGAGAGAATTTTTATCAAGTTTCCCAATTTTTCTGTGGGGAGTTTTTATCCATCTCAGCCCTGGTTTGCCCACGACAGTCGACAGTCGGGGTTGAAGCAGCCTGCGTGGCCTAATGAATGGTCTAACTTGTGTTGATGGGAGTGAAACACCATTACAATTACCTTTTTTTTTTTTTATAAACACAGTAGAAATTAAGGTATACTGTACATATAGGATGAATGATTGGATAAGATGCAGGTAGATATGAAAACCAAAATTTTGGTTTATATATATAAATCATATTTTCATCAGACAGGATGCACCAACTTTTTCACGGCATGCACCTTCATCGCCTTTGTTGGTGGATTTTTTTTCAACCAAAACGAACAAAAGATTCTTTTTTTCTAACCTGTTTTTTGTCAGCAGTCTTAGATCCACAGTGCAACACGTAGCAGCCGGTTTTATTCGGTCGGTATCTCATGGATAAGCATCATGACGACTTTGAAGCCCAGATGTTCAGGTAAAAAGATGCGTTCTGTTTTCAATGCTGTACGATAAAATAATTTTGAACATTTTTGTGATGTCTTTCAAACTTTAAAAAGAATTATTTTAATTACTGTATTTGTAATTTGATATTTTGTGGCAATCAGTTTTCCCTGAATTTTTAATAAACTTTTGTAATATCATGATTTTATGTTTACTTTACCTGCTTGTCATTTACAATAACTTATTCAAGATGCGCAGTAAATGGGACAACTCATTGTACTTTCGCCATGCCTCAGAGGAATAAAGGTATTCCTCATGAACATAATCATATAAGAATGTTTGTCACATGTGATTTAATAACATATTGCCATGAAGGAGTTTCATCAATTATGTAATTATGTTGAGATGAACTTCAAATTGAACAGATTTTAATGTTTGTATACTTTTGACAATTCTACTGAATGGTTCAGTTGATAAAATACTGGATGTGCCATGTACCATTCACAGATTTTTTTGTGGGCATTTAATTTGTATTTATTTTCGTACTTATTTTGACTACGATTGCAATATTGCGTTTTCCTATCAACATTAACGCTCAAAGATTTCTCTCAATCACAAAACTATTCCCATTTCTTCTGTATTTTAACTTAGTAATAACTGTCTTCACATCTCAAGACTGGGATCCGCTTTCTTCTCTTCAACCTCAACTGTTGAATGATTGAAGTAACATTTGTTTTAAAAAATGTGACTAGGAATAGCAGGAAATGTGTGCTGTGGAAACCTGATATTACAGGGATGGCAGGAGTAGAGAAAATGTCCTGTTATATCCGATCCCTGTTAAATCAGAAATGCAAGGAAAGTAGGCATTTGTGGACTAATCCAGCTGTACTTATTCATGGGTAGTAGCCCTTGCCACAAGTACCCACGAACAAGGGTTTAAGCACCAACTTTCTCCTTGCCTCCTTAAACCACATCGGAAGAGCTTGGTCCACAGCATCTGCATCGAGTAGTCTCATCTTCTTTCGATCCAGAGCAAACTTCCCATTGGAGTATGCTGCCACTATCTTCTCTCTATCCTTGATAATGGTGTGAATCGACCCTTGTGGAATGTCGAACTGACAATTAATCTCTTCCAGTGGAGCTTGCTTTTTGTCAACAGACTGGATTATTTCGTATTTTTTTGTCAATTGAAAGGCATTTTCTCTTGCGATTGACATCGTTGGTGACACATTACGCGTGCGTGTTGCTACATATAGCTTTCGGGCTAGATCGAGGTCTGCAGCACACCACAGCCCTCTCTCGCTTCCCAAGCTGCATGTGCTTGCAGTGGCATGGCTTGCCTGGGCTTGCTCCATCACTGCGTTACTCTCTCTCTCTCTCTCTCTCTCGCTCTGTCTCTTACTTTTACACATTGTTAACAGCCTTTGTCCCTGCTACAACCGGTTGGACTCCAATGAGGCCCTGTTATTGCCGATAATTTTTAATAGAGAGAAAGAGAAGGAACAAACGGGGATTTTAAAAATCCCTGTTATTACCGGATCCCTGTTATTACCGGCCCTGTTATATATGGTTTCCACTGTAATTATTAAGGCTTCTTTTTCAGGCAGAATCATAATGATTTTTAATAATAAAACACAATTCAGAGCTGTGTCTGGTCTCAAGAGACAGACGTGTGGCTTTTTCGGCTGCATGCTGCAGTATATTTAGTAATTGCTTTTATCCAGAATTTTATTTTATTGGTACACATCATCCTTTAAGACACAATTAGAATGACTTGGCCTAAGGCACTGACAATCATTCCAACAATTATAGTTGTTAATGAAAACATTTTGTGAATTTTTTTTTTGTGTTGTAAATTTAGTCTTCCATTGTACTGTTATCTTGTTGAGAGTGTTTGATTGATGACTTCTTTGTACCAGTCTATAGTTCATAACGTTACACTTTTGTTCAGCACACCTGACACAGGTAACACTTACGAGTTTCCAGACTTATTTACACTACTTTTCACCATTTATACCTTGCAGAATTTATTGGGGGGGTTTTCTACCATCTGTCGTAATGTATGTAATATGTGCAATTGAAATTCCAATATAAGTTAAAAAGTGTCGGCCTCATCTAGAACCTCTCAGTGTATATTGTTTCACAGTGTCAAAATGTCATGACTTTCCTGTGATTAAAATTGAAAGAAATTTCCCTTTTCTGAGTTTGCAGTCATTGTTTCTATAGAGGTTTGGATATGAAGGATATGTTACAATACATGTAATATCCAAAAACTTTAAAAACTTAGAAAAAAAGGTTGTTTAATTCAGAATCTGTTAGATTTTTTAAGGGAATACTGAATAGATACAAGATGAAATTATTGTCTACTGTGTGTTTTGAAACCAACTGTTTTAAAATTGTAAAGCAGGTCCCGCTTGCGATCTTACAGTGGAAAAAGAAGTTCAAATATTGGAGATAACCCATTTTGTCTCAAAGCCCCTAATATATGTACATTCCCAGCACTCTTCAGTTTAAACTTTTTTCATAGGATCTCTTTCTGCATTTCCCAGCAATCAGCAGGACTGAAAGAGTTAATGTTTAATTTTTATCATTGAAAGATATGATTACTGTACCTCTGTGGGTTTTTTCCCCTGTGTTCCTTTCATTTTTGATGTTTTGTTTGCCCTTTTCACTTTTCACCAGCGATATTTTTCCAATTTAAGTTACCCGGTGTGGTGTTTTTTGTCTAACGTCCTCCTGTCACTCCTGTCCAGTCCATTTATAACAGCGTCTGTTATTACAGGAATTTGGATATAACAGTGATAAATGAAATCCCCATTCTTTTTCTCTATAAATGTAAGTAATATGAACCTGGCTATAACAGGGTTCAATTTGCACAGACTCGGATATAACAGTGATCTTACAGTGCGTGAACTTGCTTTCGATCAGTCAAATTATTAAACTGTGTCTCAACCAAGACATTTCGCCTGTTTGTATGATCGCATGCATAAACATAAACTTTCAAACACATACACCCCCCCCAGTTATGTTGGGGTCACTGATCGATTTCTGTCTCAGTGTCAGCAAAACAGCCCACTGGAAAAGGATCTGCGGTAATCGAATAAATAATATATAGTAAGATGAAGGTGCAATGGTACTGGTAGTTTTCCCTGATAACGAGTATAACAGGACTCGCCTGTAACAGGGAAAAATACCGGTCCCGTCTGTCCTGTTATATCCGAGTTTGACTGTACATAGATATACCGCCATCTCATTTTCAAGTGCTGTTAAAGCCAATGCCCTTCAATGCAGAAACAAGTTCAAAGAAAACACCGCCCCTAAGCTTTACTTTATACATGTGGATCATGCTGTTTGTCCTACGTTTTACCAGCCACACAGATGTGGCATGACATACATGTAGCAGATTCTGTCTGAATTCTTGTCAAAGTGTCGACTGTTTTGCCTCGTCTTGGAAAATAGACAAGAGAGATGGATGAGGGGAGGACTTGGAAAGAAAGATGGATAGAAGATAAAGATAAATAACAAACTAACAGATCGAAAGTATAGTAATAGTTATTCTCAAATAACTCTAAAAATAATCTTACAAACAACTTAAATGAGCGGATTTCTTTAATAATCGCCAATTTATTCATCATCATCAATGCCTTTCACCCCTGGCAAGGTATATGCCACATACAAGCTCTTTCTATGTATCTCTGTCCTGGGCCATCCTCCCAAGCTTGTTCCAAATGAGCTTCATCTCTCTCATGTCCCTTTTGATGCGTCTCCTCCATGTTTCCCCGTGGCCAACCCCTGCCTCGTGTTCTTTGTGGGTTCCACTGCAGTGACTGTCTTGTGATGTTTCCTCTGGGCTTTCTAAGGTGTTTCCCATCCATCGCCACTCTTTTAGTCCTATTTCTACTTCTATATCCTTTTGTCCTGTCCTTTCCCACAGCTCTTCATTTCTTATTCTATCCTGCCATTTGTTTTATTCTTAGAATACTCCTCATACATCTGTTGATGAAAGTCTGGACTTTATTCAGTACATGTACCGTCTTTGTTGTCTTCCAAGTTTCGCAGTCGTAGAGAGGTTCCACCTTTACCATCAATGACACTTCCAAGGTAGGTAAAGGAGTCCACTTCTTACAGGGGAGTGGCTTCCACTGTCACAGGAGGGCTTGAAACTTTTCTTATCATCCCTACTTTTGACTTGCCTGGATGTATACGTTGGCCAACACTCCTTGATAGGCTGTTGAGTTCCTTGGTGTTTCCTTGCATCTGAGCATGTGTGAGAGAGAGCAGTGCAAGGTCATCGGCCGAAGTCCAATTCGTCCAGCTGCTGCCAAGGGATCCGCTGTATTCCATTACGCTTGCCTCTGGTGGTTTCTTTCATGGCCCAGTCAACTGCCAGTATGAAGAGAAAAGGTGAGAGCAAGCATCCGTGCCGCCCTCCTCTCTGTACCTGGAATGGTTCCGAGAGTTGTCCTGCGTGAAAGACTTGGCAGTTTGTTCCGTCATAGGTGGCCTTCACAAGCTTGACGATTTTGTCAGGCATTCCAAAATGCCGCATGAGTTTCCACAGAGTTTCCCTGTCGTCGCTGTCAAACGCCTTTTCATAATCAATTAAGTTGACCATTCATTGTTCATTCATTGTTTCAGGAAGCAACATCCCTGCACTCCGGACATGTCCATTGATGCTCCGTTGCTCTCTCCAAAATGTTGCCGTGGGTCCTTCTGCTGATTGTGCCAGTGCACATCTGGTTGAACGTGAAGTTGACCACGAGTGGTGAATTCCATTCAAGTGATTGCTCAACAATGATGCGCAGAGTAGCGGTCTGGTCCACACATGATCGGTTTTTGCGGAATGCTGCCTGGTTTCTTCGGAGCTTCTCGTCTGTTGCCAGCTTGATTCTCTCCATGAGTATCCTGTTAAAGACTTTCCCGGGTATGGACAGGAGTGTTATGCCTCTGTAGTTGTTACAATTGCTGAGGTCTCCCTTCTTTGGCAGCTTGTTTAGGTGGCCTTCCTTCCAGTCTGATGGTATTTCCTCCTTTTGCCAAACTTTTTCAAATACAGCATAGAGAATTTCCACCAATGTATCTTTATCTGTCTTAAGGGCTTCCGGTGGTATATGGTCGGGACCAGCTGCCTTGTGGGACTTCAGTGATGTTATAGCTGCTGCAATTTCCTCTCTTGAAGGTGGTTCCGTAGGAGGTAATTTCTGGCTTGAAGAATTTCTGGTTGGTTTTCTTGGGTGGTCTGTTCAAGAGTTGACCAAAGTGTTCTCTCCATCGGTTAAGTTGCCCCTCTGGGTTGAAGATAGTTTTTCCCTCTTTTTTTCTTTCACTGGTAGAGTGGGCTTGCTGAACCTACCTGAAAGAGTTTTTGCTGTCTGGTGTACAATCTGCAAGTGTCCGTCTGTTGTTGCTTTCTCTGCCTTTTCGACCAGGCCTTTCAGGTTGGCATTCTTGTCCTTCTTTATGGAATTCTTTACCTCCTGGTTTGCTTCCGTGTACTCTTGGACTCCGTGACATCTCTTACAAAGACCACATTTCAAATGCTGAGGTACGGGACAGAATCACACGCAGTGGGGCAGCATGAAGACCTACTGACCCCAGTGAAGAGACGAAAATTAAAATGGTATGGGCATGTCACAAGATCCTCAGAACCTACCGAATAATCCTACAAGGAACCGTACAGGGACAGAGAAAGAGAGGAAGACAGAGAAGGAGATGGGAGGAAAACATCGCCAAGTGGACAAGGAAGACGATGGGTGACAATCTGAGGAAGGCAGAAGACAAAGAGAAATGGCGAGAGCTGGTTTTCAGATGTTGTGGTGCCCCTACAGTTGCCCCAACCACGGGATAGAAGAAGAAGAAGAAGAAGAAGAAGAAGAAGGAGGAGGAGGAGGAGGAGGAGGAGGGGGAGGAGGAGAAGAAGAAAAAGGAGGAGGAGGAGGAGGGGGAGGAGAAGAAGAAGAAGGAGGAGGAGAAGAAGAAGAAGAAGAAGAAGAAGAAGAACTCTTGTTGCACAGCGAGTTACTCAGTTCGGGTACGGCTGTTGTTGACTTGGGCCTTCAGCTTTCTTCTTCTTTTGACTTTGTCTATAGAGTCCATTCATTCCTAGTGTTGTTTCGGGGTCCTAGTACTCCTAGAGTGCTCTGGCAAGTTGCATTTACTGCCTCTTGTATCTTTGTCGTTTACTTCATATTCATCCAGATCTTGAAGGGCTTGAAATCTGTTCTTCAGTTGCAACTTGAACTCATTCTTCTTTACTGGGTCTTTCAGTTGACGACTTCCAGTTGTGACTTGTACATACCTTCTCAGTTTCAGTTTCATCTTTCTAAGGATCAAATGGTGGTCTGATGCGACGTCTGCTCCTCGTAAGACTCTGGCGTCCTCCAGTGAGCGTCTAAACTTTCGGGAGATGCAAAAATGGTCTATCTGAATTTCCGTTGTTCCGTCCGGGGAGACCTAAGTGGCCTTGAATCCTTTAATGTGGGAAGATTGTTCCTCCAATAACCAAGTTGTTGAATGTTCAAAAGTTTTGGAATCTTCTCCGTTGTCATTTGCCTCTCCTAATCCATGTCTGCCCATGATTTCCTCATAGTGACTATTGTCCGAACCTACCTTTGCATTAGGGACTCCCATAACAATGTTGATGTCCTTACCTGGAAGTTTGTCAATAACACTCTGCATACGGTTGTAGAAGTCTTCTTTATTCTCCTCTTCTGCATCATTGGTTGGGGGATACACTTGTATGATTATCATGTTTATGACCTTCTTCCTACCATCTCTTACCTTGAGTTCTTTCTTAGTTCCAAATGGCCCATGATGATCTTTGGACCGTGCGCTTCCCAGCCCCTGAATGTCTTTTGAGCTGTTTTGGATATGATCATCCCTACTCCATCCGTGTGTAGTCCATCACTGTCATTCCCTGAATAAATGAAAAGCTCCCCCTCTTTGATTCGCTTCTGTCCAGACTGGTTCAAGTGGGCCTCGCTGATTCGAAGTATGTGTAGTTGGTATCGGTGCATCTTTTGGAGGATCTTTGCTGTTTTTCCAGCCTCATAAAGGGTCCTAACGTTCATCGAGCTAATCCGAAGAGACCTGGACTTGGATGATGGTGGAGGCTTCTGCTCAACAGCTTCCTTTCAGCTTTCACTGCCTTGCGTCATAAACTCTCCATTCGGAGAAGGTCCACGATCAGCCAAGCAAAGATTACGGTTTTTGCATCTGTAACAGGTTCTTTCTACGAGAGATGTTGTTAGCCTCGTGACTCAGCCCCCGACTTGGAGGGAGGATGATTCTGTTTCGGGAGTTACTGCCTGGTTCGCCATTTAGTCTCCTCGTACGACATGCTAGCATCACGTCAGTCCTAAGGTCATATTCTTCTCAGTGCCGGGACTGCATGGCAGCAAATTTATTAGGGGAACAAAAAAGAAATAAATTAAAAACGGTACACAAAATATTTATAGGCGGGGCTCCACTAGAACCTTCAGGCAAGCGGGCTAAACATGATGCTGTAAAAATATAACTTACAATACATGAACTTACTACTTACTCTCTCCCTGTGCCGTCAGGTACGTAAGGTGGAGAGCAGTCGACGCCACGCTTGTCTGTCCCTGGCCACGTCCTCCAATTTCGGTATGACTTACAATAGTGAATATAGATGTAAAATGGGACTTGATTCTTCAGTGGACGTATTAAATAATTTCATAGCTTGTATTCTTAAACACTCCGTTTATAGTCTACTTATTAAATGGTCAACACATTTGACTTTATCCTTCGACATTACTTTACTCTCCATATTGAAAGACTTACAATAATTTACAATCATGCCAAAAGTAAAACAAAATCAGCCTGAGAAGTCATACCAGCAAACTCATTCATAAAATAATAGACCTACATGATGGTATTAAACAGGCGAATAGCAAAAGAGGTAATTGCTGAAAGAACGTCAGGATTCCGAGCGGGTTGCATCACAGCAGAAAAAAATGTTAAATCTCAGAATACTTTGCGAAAGTTCAACACAGCGATACCAATACCAGGCAAAGAGTCTACATAACAAGAGGGGCCACTTCTCTCTTTGAGCCAATTAAAAAAGTGTCCTCAAAATTCGGTGGCGCCCTCTTCGCAAAAGCGCACCTTTAGCGAACAGAGTTATCCCACTTGAGTTAAAAAATCAAAAGTGAAACTAGCAAGTTTTTTAATAAATTTCGGAAGAACGCTTTTTTTAAATGGTTACGCTGACAAAAAAACCTCTTCCCGAGGAAAGGGTGATTGTTTTCTTCGTTTAATTTGACTTTAGAATGAAAGGCGAGAGGTCATTAAAATTTTAACAAACTAAAACTCCGAACTGAACGAACCCGAACTGCTGATGAACAGCAGTCGATCTGCGCGCGCAAGGAGGTACTATTCCTATTCTTCTTCTGGGAAAACGAAAGAGAGCTTCAAAACAGACTGCAGCGCCATCTGAAGCAAAGAGCATACTTCCTGCGGACACTTTTTTGGCTGAGTGGCCCATCTTGTTATTTACTATCTTTGTACCAGGTTTGTGGCGTCGGTAGCCTAGTGGTTAGGCTACCGGACTCGTAATCGTGAGATTGCGGGTTCGGAGCTTCGTTCGAGCCTTAGCTCGGTCCGACCAAAGATAGTAAATAACAAGATGGGCCACTCAGCCAAAAAAGTGTCCGCAGGAAGTATGCTCTTTGCTTCAGAGGGCGCTGCAGTCTGTTTTGAAGCTCTCTTTCGTTTTTCCAGAAGAAGAATAGGAATAGCACCTCCTTGCGTGCGCAGATCGACTGCTGTTCATCAGTAGTTCGGGTTCGTTCAGTGCGGAGTTTTAGGTTATTCATATTTTAATGACCTCTCGCCTTTCATTCTAAAGTCAAATTAAACGAAGAAAACAATCACCCTTTCCTCCGGAAGAGGTTTTTTGTCAGCGTAACCATTTTAAAAAAGCGTTCTTCCGAAATTTATCCAAAACATGCTAGTTTCACTTTGATTTTTAAAAACTCAAGTAGGATAACTCTGTTCGCAAAAGGTGCGCTTTTGCAAAGAGGGCGCCACCGAATTTTGAGGACACTTTTTTAATTGGCTCAAAGAGAGAAGTGGCCCATCTTGTTATGTACTATCATTGGTCCGACGTTGTGTCCTTGGGAAAGTGAAAGGTACTTTTCATGAATTTCCTACTTGGCTCGGTCCTTTCGAAGATGGACGTTAACTCGGAGGTCCTGCCTCTTAAATAGTGTTGGCAGGGGCGTTAAACCCATATCATTTCACCATTTTTAGGCTCCCGGACTCGTAAACGTGGGGTTATGGGTTCGGAGGTTCGAGCCGCGAGCACGGTTGGTGATTTTTTTTTTTAAATAAAAATTTAAAAATCGATTTTTTAAATTTAAATCTGATTTTTACATTTTTTTAAAATATTGACACAGTTTGGGATTTTTGGTGGCTAAAAGTATGTTCTTCTAGTGAAAAATGCATTGTTTTTATTTTAAATAATGGTCAATTTAATAAGCAACTGCAAAAGAAAAAAGAAAGCCTTAATCTTCTCATTGAATTATGGCTACAGACAAAAAATGTGAGGCAGCGTAGAGGAATCAGGCTCTCGTCAAAATAATCAAAGTGACGAAACTTGCATTTTTCCGCAGGTTTGTGAATTTTTATAAAAATTTTGTTTGTTGGCTCAACACCTTTCATGACTATTAAAGAAATCATTTCTGTGTGGATTTTTCTTAAAAACGTTGATTAAAGGCACAAAAAATGTAAATTTTCAGTTAAGCTAAGGAAATAACTAATCTTTGACGGCCATTTTTTCACTAATTTAATTTTACCTCTGAAAACAGGTGATCCCCACCTCCTTCTTTCGCAAATATCTCGACTAGTATTCAAGATAATGAATATTTTTTCATCCTAATAAAAACAAATGAACAAGCTTTAAAAGATGATATCAATAACTCTACATGCCCAAAAATTGACGAGAGCCTGATTCCACCACGCTGCCTCACAAATGAAAAAAATGTCAGTCTAAAAGGAGGGGGGGGGGGTAATTATGCATAGATAAACTTGCATTTTATTGCAATGTGTGTGTGTGTGTGTGTGTGTGTGTGTGTGTGTGTGTGTGTGTGTGTGTGTGTGCGCGCGCTTGTGTTTGTCTAAAAAGAAAAAGAAAATGCTAATTTCAATTATGAAAAAAACGTAAATTGAATACTGTATTATTTTACAATGACGGGGGGGGGGGGGGGGAACAGACTTTTAAGCATGATTATATTAGATCTAGTCTATGTCTGTTTTATTAAATCAAGAAGAGGAATTCTGAATGTTGAAATATGTTTTAAAAAATGAATAAAAATATTTTTTTAAGTGATTTAAATCACTGATTTTTATTTTAAAAATCAAGTTGATTTAAATTTTTAAAAATCAACTAATTTAAATCAACCCAACCCTGACCGCGAGCCCGACATTGTGTCCTTGGGAAAGGCACTTTACCCGAATTTTCCTCACTTCACCCAGGTGGGAATGGGTATCCATCCATAGATCTTTTCTGTATGCTAATGTTTTAGTTTAGCGCATATAAATGGTCGCTTGCTCTGTATGCTTCTCGGGAAGTTGAGGTTGTTCCAGAATGCTCTCAGGTCTGCTGGGGTATTTTAATAGTAGGCCCCTATATATTGTGAAGCGCAGCTTGCTGTTGAGCGGGGGTTTGTTCTATACGACAAATGTTGATGTGTTATTATTGTTACCCAGTACGCAGTTTTGTGGAGCCAGGCGGTCTTCCATCATTAAAACCATTGTGATCAGAATCGCAATGAAAATGAACGAGTTGCCAGCACAGACTGTACTTCTGTACACTAACAAATAACAGCAAGAAAGGACAGTTCCAACCGGTGTGCGCCAAACTTATGCTCTCTCCTGCGTCTTTTTTTTTATTTGAAAGAATAGTGATTGGGGCACTGTTGGATCATGAGGGAAGAGTCTGCATCGGAGACAGGACAATTAGTTACCAACGTGTGTCTTGCTGACGACATCGGCTGCTTCGCTGGACAAGAAAAAAAGAGCAAGTTGGTTGTAATAAATTACTTGTACTAGAGGTCTTTTCAGAGCACGGCATGCAGATCGGTGCAGAAAACTATAGATTGGCGCCCACTGGCATGACATTAAATCAACAAAATTGTGGAAAACCATGAACTCTTGGGTAAAGATGCTATTCTACCAAAAGATGGATCTTATCCTGAAAAACTCCACATTGGCCCAAATGACGACTGAAACAACAAAACTGGCGATCGTCTGAAACGATAGGAATGTCATCAAGAGGGCAAATTTCAGACTGATGCGTACCCTGCCCATGTCTATATCAATGCCAGTTGTAGACATCAACCTTGGCAGTATATATATATATATATATATATATATATATATATATATATATATATATATATATATATTTGTTTTTTGTTTTTTTTTGGTTTTTTTAAATATATATTAGGAAAAAGATTTAGACTGTAGAGCTAAGCTGATACCTTTTTTTCTTTAAATAAAATAACCATGACACCTCTTACCAAAGGTCACGATACTAAATGAAAATATAAAAACTCGAGGAGAACACCCGGGCGCGCCGTATGATTAGTATGAAGACCTGGAAGACAAAAGACGCTAACTGGGGCTTGTCACACCAACATTGGGAATGTGCAAAATATTCCTGCAAAAATACAGTTAAGTGCAATGACCAAGACAGAAAGGCTGACACTAAAACTGCGGGGGGGTTAAAATAGGAGAGCAACACTCAGAAAGTGAACTGTCTTGCTTGGTTAGCGAAGAGAGAAAGAGAGAGAGAGAGAGAGAGAGAGAGAGAGAGAGAGAGAGAGAGAGAGAGAGAGAGAGAGAGAGAGAGAGAGAGAGAGAGAGAGAGAGACAGACAGACAGACAGAGAGAGAGAGAGAGAGAGAGAGGGGGGGGGAGGGAGAGAAAGAGAGAGAGAGATGTAATGTAATCTGATGTTGTGCCAGACTGCGTGACAAGTGAAAGTGATGAACCGAACCGCTGGGGATTAGAATTGGTACCGGTACGAACGTATTAAAAGTGAGAAGCCAAAGCCAAGCTCAATAACTCTATCTTCATCCCCACCTTGACCCATGAGTGCTAGACATGGACCATGACCAAAAGCCTGGACCGTAAGATGACCGCCTGCGAGATGAGATGTCTAAGGACAGCCATCGACAAAATCAGATGGGGCACGGTCAGAAACAACCAGATCAGAAAAATGATGGGAACTCCACCTATCTTCCACTACATTCGAAGACAAACAATCAGGCGGTTTGGACATATCAGACGTATGGCGCCTCACCAGCAAAGCCTACTACAGAAAGTATCCGGGAACAAGGCAAGAGGAAGACCAAGAAAGACCTGGATCCAGGATGTGAAGGATACCCTGAGAACATACAATATCCCACCCAGCCAGGCCATCAAACTTTCTAGAGACAGAAAGCTCTTTCTTCCCTCGACGCCCTAGCTAGAGATACAAGAGGACGGGTCGGATAAAATAAAGTATAAAGTATTAAAAGTGTGGATCCGACAGAGATAGAGAAGGATAACATGTGTTGATGTGAGTAACACTTTAAACAACGACTACTTCTTCTTCTTCCATAGTTGATTATAATTGTTTTTGCATTCATTTGATATAGTGTAAAGTCAATTTTAAAAGTCTGGCCACCATCTGGAATAATTATTGGTTGCTAACGACAGCAATAAAAGGCAAATATATATATATTATTATATAAATACTGACAGTAAAAGAAAAATATGCGGTTTGAACGTCACCGCAAAGTGTGGCTCAATTACTATAGTACGGTCAAAAATTCGTGGCGCGACTTATTTTCAAATATCTCCTCAACTATCGAACATAGGTTCTCCAATTTTTGCTCAATGACTTGTATCAATTTGTCTTAACAGATCAACATTTGTGTAAACACCTGCAAGCTGTATTCTAGAAAATTCCTTAATAAAAACTAGTAAAATATTCAAGAGGGTCGTTTCTACAGATTTTTTAAATGTTTACAGCTGGGGCAATATTGCTTTTAATAGCAAGTCCGTCATATTTTTCTAATCGGGATATTATGATTTATGCTTATTGAACGTATGTTTTGAGAGCCATTAAAGTGCAAAAAGTTTTGCAAGTAAAAATTTTAAAAATTGTCTTTGATGAGCTGTGACGTAGGCCATATGTATAATCAAAATGTGAGTGAGAAGCGGGAAGTGCTATGAACAATGCCATTTTACGTGTGACAGAGATTTCAAATATTTTATATAAATATATGAAGAAAAGTTTTTTAATCTAGCTCCAATTGTTCTGGAAAAATATCATTTAGTTAAGACACGTTGATACAAACTGCTATGCAAAGTATGGATGACATCGATTCACCCGTTAAAGAGATATTTGAGGATAAGTTGCACCACGAATTTTTGACAGCACTGTAATAATATATTACGTACTAGATCTAGTACTACTAGTACTAGCTTATAAGCCGATCGCTGGGCTGTCACAGAGGAGGCCTTGTCAGGCGGGCAAAATAAATGGGGATGTTTCTGTGCCTTTGCCGTAACGGGCCTTTGAGGGTAACTTCAGTTACCGTATCACCGTGACAAATAAGGCTCAAAGAGTATTGAGGGGGGAAATGCATTTTTTTTTGTGTGCTATCTTTGTGATTTCTACCAACAAGTACTGATTGTAAATCAATTTAAAGCTCTGAATTTTAAAAATTCAGCGAATATGCCACCTCGAAAAATAGCCCATGGTGTCTCTAAAATATTATGCAAATGAGTTCAACTCACGCGAGACTTGGCAAACCGTAATTAAGTTTCACACCAATTCCGAATCTGTAAAATTTTGTAAGTGTGTAGTTTCCTGAGACCACCGCGGGCTTTCCAATCAAGTTGTCGCTTTGGCTAGCCCAGGCCACAGAACACCAGTACTAGATTAGTATTGGTGTTCTGTGGGCTAGGCTAGCTTTGACCACAGCCTTGGCCGCACTTGGCGTATACAGAAAGTAAGAGCAAAAAAATAAAACAAAACAACCCCCACCCCACCGCCAAAAATATAGTAAAATGGCTATTAATGGTGGGAAACAATAGCACCGAAAAATCAGTTGCAAGAAGAAAAGGAACCAAAATTTAAAAAATAAGGCGATTTAACCGCAAAAAAGGAATCTGAAACATGTAAGAAATAAGTAGATTTTCAAGTCTAGATCTAGTTATAAAATTAATAGTTCGTTAGTTGCAGTACCCTACAAGGCTAAAGCTGCGACACAACTACCATTATAAACACCGAACAAAACCAACTTATAGGCGCCTATAGTTTGAAGCGACCTTGTCACATTTGTAAGGAAGTACAGTCGCTGCAAACAGTTCCAGAGAAAATAACTAAAAAGAATAAAGTAGGCTAGCTCAAACTTCATTGTTAGGTCAAGAAGAAAGTGAAGGACTTTGTCCTTAAAAGGGTGAACTTCCAATTTCGTCCGCCTGCTGCAAACGGGGCAGTGAATATTCTCATTTGGGACACTATTTTAGCGCGCTTTTTCGGAATTCACACACACTTCAGAGCTCTCTTCTCGTACTGGCGTCATATGTTTAGGACGCACAATTTTGAATAACTTATTCTTCCAACAAAAATCACCATGCCAGGAGTGAGTATCAAGATTGATTAGCTTGGGGTTATGTAATCTGAGACTTATTGTAGTTTGCAAGTTTTTGTACGTACTAGTTTGGTCTTTTCATTTACATCTGTGGAATTAATGCATGTGAAACCACAGAACGCGTGGTTTTCTTGAGGTCAGCGCCATTTTGCAGCGTATCGGGGAGGTCACTCGAAGAGCACAATGACCTTCTACGGTTCTAACGTGCGTTAAAAAATCAAGTTGAAAGAGCATGACGCCTCCCCAACACCGCAATTTTGTAGATATGAAGAGCTGAGACTTTCCACGCTGTAATTTTTAGATTCCGTGTATCTTATCGAACGACTCACTGGTTCTCTTTGTTCAGCTTCCGACACCCAACAAATTCATTATCCACCTCGCTACCGCTAGTGCTCTACTTTATTTTATTAGAATCCAGTGAAGTAGTAGGCCTACTTCGTTTTTTAGGTCCATGCCCAATTCAATCAATGAAAATTTGTTTTAAGCGTAGATCTAGTTATCTATAGTACAGCTGTAGTACTGGGTTTTAAGATTTTTGTTTTGATGTGAAACTGGTCTGATGGCATGGCCCATGATGAATGGAGGGGGGGGGGGGGGGGGGGCATTCTCTTTGGTGATCCATTCATTCATTTCATTATGCTGATAATCATGAGAAACTGATGATAATGCTGTCTTTGATTTTCTAGATTTAGAATTTAGACCCTATTTAAATTAGTTTCGAGTCAATAGATATCTAGATCTAAAATCTAGATCAAGAAGCTAGATTCTAGATCCAGATCTAGCAGAAAGCCCCAGGCTCACCCGATCTGAGAATAGCATAGATCTAGATCTAGATCTAGCCCAGAACTAGAATCTAGATCTAGATCTAATTTTCTACAAATCTAGATTTAGATATCTAATTCTATGGGACTAGTGTATCGCATTGTAGTGTTCTTTCATTTTCAACCAAAATTACAGCACAATGAGCAATTTAGAGGACGATTTTGCTGAAGACCACGGCGCTTTTTCGGTAGTTCCCACCCCGCAATTTTATTCACGGGTTTGGGCCACAAGAGTAAGGGGGTTTTACCATAGGAAGTGGCTATTCTCATCCGGGGTGAGAATAGAAAAACGATCTCTACCTCTCACCCCGGGTGAGAATTGCCAGCGTAGGCTATTCTCACTCGGTGCGAAACAAGACCTGCTTTTCCTCATTTTGGAATACTGTCTTATCGGTGTGGATGATCCAATTGATCGATAAAAGCCAAGAAAAAATTACGTTATAGCACAAAAGTAAGCTAATTTGATCGTCTTCAAAGATGCTATGGCTATTTCACTGTTCGAATCGAGCCGAACTACGCGGGTCGCCATTTTGTTTTGCCCGGAAGTTCTCGCAGGATCTACTCCTCCCCTATCTCTCTCTCTCTGTCTCTTTCTGAATACTGTCTATAGGTGTGGACGATCAAATTGACCAAAACAAAGTTAAAAAATGATGTTAAAATACAAAAGTAAATTAATTTGGTTGTCTACAAAGATGCTACAGCTATTTAACTTTTCGAATCGAGCCGAACTACGCGGGTCGCCATTTTGTTTTGACCGGAAGTTCTCGCGCTACTCCTATCTCTCTGTCTTTCTCTCACTCCACTGCCCACAGACAAAATTGTACGCTTTTAGTAGGCTAGGCTACAGTTGTAATGGAACGTTTGTTCACGGCACAGAATTCTACAATGTTTCTGTTATCGCAGTGTAGAATTCTGTTGTTTAGGGTGAACGCAAAATTTGTTGGCCTAGATCTAGGCTATAACGGTGAACGCGCACCGGGTGAGAATAGCCAAAAGACTCGCCTGCACTATTCTCATCCCGGGTGAGAATAGAGGTGGCCTTTACCATAATTTAATGTTTTGCAGTTGTTAGGTTTGATATCTTAGCTCACCGCGTATAGATCTAGATCTAGATGTAGGTCAGGCTCAAATCAAATAAGGGGGGTGGGAACTACCGAAAAAGCACCAAGACCACCTTCTGAGAATAGCTCCCACCCCTGTGTGTAGGTAGATTCTAGTACAAACCAAAAATTCAAACCTTTTGTAAATTGCAAATACCGTTTTATTTAGATACTGCTTTTCACATAAGGAACAATGCAAAAAACCAGATCAAATTATCTTCATAAATAAAAAAGTTACAAACGTTAAAAGATTCGAAGTGACTATTCGGACTCGAGTCCGAATATGAAAAATGTTATTGGGACTCTGATTCTTGTCCAGCATGGCATCACTTCCGGCTTCCTGTCCTGCCTCACTCGTGACTCGCCTCTGGCTGGGTAGAGAGGCGAAATGGTGCCAGGTGGTCTGCTAATCTTCAATTTGACCTTTTTCTACAACAAAGTGGGAAACCTGGGGGGGGGCGTATCAATGAGGGGGGGGGGATCGGATCGGCAGATAAGGTGTGGGGGAAACTAAAAAATGGCGGAAAATTGGAAGCACCGAACGTTAGTTCTATAGAACGAAGACACTTCCTTTTTTCCGGACTCGAGTCCGAATAACATTTTTTCATATTCGGACTCGATTCTGAATATGAATTTTAAAAATTCGGACTCGAGTCCAAATAAAGACGACCTTAAAGATTTTCTGACTTAGAATTTTCCAGGACATGTTTAGAAAGTCCAAATTCTGCCAGCTTTGAACATGAATATCATAAGAAAAATTATCTGAAACTCAAAATGTTTATATTTCTCTCAAGCTTAGGATAATGGTATTTTAAAAAACTCAAAGAAATTCTTATATAATTGTAAAAAAAAAAAATATTTAAAAAAAGAAAGAAATTTAGACCTGATGTAAAAGTGAAAAATCGAGGCATTTCACACAAAAAATGTAACACATTGACTGCGAGCCCATTTTGTGAGTTTCACAGTATATGAATGAGGCGTCACACAGACAATTATTTTCTTTTTTTTTTTTTTCTTTTTTTTTTCTTTTTTGCTTCACACCGTTAATGTCTATTAAAAAATCTATTTCTGTAGTGGTTTTACAAAAAAAACAGTGATTAAAGGCACAAAAACAAAATGTTCAGTTTTCAGGGACTCTCAAGCTATGGAAATGTCCACACTTTGGCGGCCGTTTTCTCGTAAATTTTACCTCTGAAACCAGGCAACCCTCTCCTGTTTCAACTGCAAATATCTCGACTTCTGCTCAACATAGATTATATTTTTTTCCACCATAAGCAAGGCAAAGGAAAAGGCTTTAAGATGACCAATTACTCAATATGACCAAAAATTGACGAGAGCCTGATTCCGCCATGCTGCCTCACATATGTCCTTATTTTAACTCTTCTCCTGCGTCTGTGCCCAGATGCATATATCTTATCAGCAACCGATTACGTCGGACGTGCCGGGCAGGCCGCCGGGGTCACTCAGTGTGTGCTGTTGGTGTACACAGCGTGCGTGCCGGGAAACATGTTTTCGCCATGAATACCGCGGGAGTGTGTTAATTGATTATGAAAATAACGCTCTATCTTTCACTTTCATAGCTTTCTATTTATAAAGTGTTACAAACACATGAATAACTCCCTCTCACAAGCTTATAAGACATTACGAGTAGTTACGCCAATTTGAATAACCTTTCTGGACGCTCTTGTTGTTATGAATGACCTGAGGTTCGAAAGGAGATAATTTAGGTCAATTTCTGAATGTTTTACACTCAAATTGTTCTTTGTACCTGCACAATGGTATTCAAAACTATCAAACAAGCTTATTTTTTATCAGGTAGTATCATTTCATACAAAATCAAGCTCACTTGAAATATTTTGTATTGAAAAATGGAAGTCTTGTTTCCTGACTCCTTTTGAGCTCTAATTTCATTGGACAAACATCTAGAGCTACCAACTTGGCATGTTTTGAATGAGATGTGTGCCTCGATTACGAACCAACGTGGGCGGTTCTAGAAGAAGGCCACAAACGCACACAAACTTGAGCAGACTGACGCGCGCACACTTGACCTGCGTGAATGGGGATCCGACTCGGGACCGGAATGACACGTAAGAGGATGCGCGTGCGCTGAGCCAGGGGCTACACTGATTTGGGACCAGAACGTAGGCGAGGTGCCGAAATAGGCTTACGGGCGACATAAACCCGGCTCCCGCATGAGGAGGGTTAAAGACAAGAATAGGTGGTGTCACTGGCCTAGAGGTTAGGTTACCGGACTCGTAATCGTGAAATTGCGGCTTTGTAGCTTTGGTTGATGACTCATCTTCTTCCTGGTGGCTTCAATCTTGTGTTGCAGTTGCCCCTCAGTCACAATCTGATCTGCAAATAACTCCAAGAACCAGGATAGAACCTGTGGAAGAGACCATATATTCAATTCTTTAGAGATTGCTGTGATATTAATAAGTAGGCTACCGGTACTTCATACAAAATTGGACAAAAGCTCCCGCATTCTGAATCTATTTATTTTTCAACAAGTACAAGTTACAACAAGATCATATTATGAAAAGCGCGCTCATATGACTTTAGCAGTTGCGAGCGCCGTAAAACCCTATACTATACTATACTATATTATGAAAAAAATGTTATAATTTATCAAAACTGGGCAGCTATCTCAGCGAGGAATTCCAAAGGGTAATAAATTATAGCAATGTCAATCGGGCTTTCCCGCGCGGCGAAAATTTGGTCCCCGTTTGCGGGCGGTTTTTGCGGACCCGGCCGAAGCGTAGGTGACTAACTTTGTCTACCTCGGTGTGCTCTATTTCCAAACCAATCTGAATGAAACTCGGCAACCAATCAGAAAATATGGCAAACTAATGATATGTGGACGTTGAATTTCGTACACATAAATTAACCTATACTTTTGGTGTCGGGAACACTTTCGTATCGTGTACACCGAAAACTATGAGTTTGAATTTCCCGCGCCGAAATGGTAATAGATCTATCTGTCCTCTATAGTGTGCTCAAATTTGAATGTTCTGTGTCAAGTAGTTGTTTAGACCCGATCATAAATGCACGACTACCCCCCTATCCAAAGCGGCTTCGCAAGGAGACCGGCCATTTTCCCCTCACTCTCGCTGCAAATGTATGTGACCTACAAATCCCCGCATTACTATTCCGGGCCCGTTCATTGGTCACTTGAAATAAGGCAATGGCGGGCGCGCGCATCCCGTTGTTTTTCTCTCTATTCCCCTGTAACATCGCAATGGGAGTATTCCGAGGCGAGGTTATCTCATCTCGGGGTGTTCGTGTCTCAACGGGGGAAAAGAATTTTTAATTGTACGGCATGCTAGATTGAATTAACTTATCTTTTACGGTTGGCATGGTCTAAAGTCATCATAAAAAGCTTTGCAATTATTTAGTCACGCTGTCGACATATATTCTTAAAGATCCCATGTTATGATATGATGCTATAAATAAAATGGACTCATCCTGACACCCCTTTTTCGCAAAATCGTTATATGTACACCAAAATTTTAATTATAAAAAAATAACTACGAAATGGCTAGTAAATCTGACTGCAGAAATGATACACCCAAAAACACATTGGGTAACCAAGTTTCTGTCTAACACTCCGATTAGTTACCGAGATATCGTCCATTTTCTTACAGAATCTGCTACTGCGTGGTCCGCTTTTTAGGAGTATTTTACTATATGTGGGTCATCCATATTTTGCCGACCTTTACAACCCCATAACTTTTTTATTTATGAACCGATTCTTAAAATTCAAGAAGCATAATTCTTAGAATTGAAAATTCTTTCTTAGGTACCAAATAAAAAAGGGCTAAAGTGAAACTTTAAATTTTCATTGGCATTACTATAAATTATTAGGTGCATACAGCAAAATTTGGCCAGAACTCCCGCGGCCCAGGCATTTTTGTTTTTAGCACACAAGTTCACATAAGAATTGGGCAGAAGCTCCCGCGGCCCGAAGGCATTTCACAGGATAAGATGAATGATACAGCTAACGCAGTTCCTTCCAACCCGCTAAAAAAATTTAATGAAGTGTTTCCTGGGGTTGTATTCAAGTTTGCAAAACAAAAAAATCCTTACTGCGGACACCACCAAGTCTATTCCATTATATAAAAAAATTCAACAAATTTGTTTTATTACATCTTCTCTTCATTCTGTGAACATTTCATGAAGAACGACGGAGTTATTTAAAAAAGTATAGAGGAAATCGCATTTTGAGAAAACGGCCAATGAAGAAAAATTAAATATTCACTTTATGAGGAAATGGTGGTGACAAACATGCCCGGTATGTTGAGAAATAAGGCTTTTATGGGTTCTTATGCGATGAAATAGTTGTAGGAACGGCTGAGGGAGTGAAAATATATGCCTACAAATCAAATTCCAAAATTTTGAGCCGAGTCAGGACTTTGGAGTGTAGCGTGCCCGCCACCCTTAAAAAATTAAAATATGCCTTAAAAGTGGACCGCGTAACAGCAGATTCTGTAAGACACATACAGACATACACACTTTTGTTTAATGAAGCTGTGGCGTCCCTGGGCTTAGACAAAGACATATGTGTAGTGCCTACACTTGAGTGAAGTATTTTTGGGCTAGTTATCAAAAAATATGTGTTGTGCAGGTCTACACCTGCGTTATCTGCGTGGTCAGACAATCAAGTTTATCAAGTTTGTAATACTTTTGAATCTATAGTTTGTTCACTTTCATTAGGGCACATAAAAAATTCTAGCTCATTTATTAATTTACCTATGTGCACAACAATTTAGGTGCTTGTCACCAAACATTTTCCTTTTCATTCGGATACTCAGAAAATAACACGTCTGAAAGTCAGTCCCCTGGAGGCTGGCCAGTGTGCTGAACAATGAAAGATAATCATACTGAAACTAAAATGCTGGAGCAGTCTAAAGGGAATTTGAGAAGGAAATTACCATGGAACAGTTTGTAAAAAGAATTTGAAACTGTTGTGAGGGGAGATTTTGTTGGGTTTTTCAAATCCATGTGGGTGTTTGAGAACACATGCTAATGGTATTTTATAAATAGACGGTTCAGTTTGTGAAATAGCTTACTGTATGAGCTTTTGGTGGTTTTGAGTTCTAAGTGCCCGTTTTGTCTTGCCCTGCTGAACTGTTCTAATGATAACTTTGATGATTTAATATTCCCTGCTTAAGACGTGGAAATTGAGCTCTTGTGTTGTTTCTGGTTGGGGCTTTGATTTGTGCATCAGTAAGTAATTGGATGTTTATATTATCTTGAAGATTGTATTTCTAAAATGTGTTTTTTGTTTTCCCAATCATCAGTTCCAACAGAGAGTGATGGGTGGCCCTATGGGATACAACAGGGGCCCTGGGCGCTATGGTGGTGGTGATGGAGAAAGTGAGCCAGACCCAGAGCAGTTCCACAAGCTTTTTATTGGAGGCTTGAGCTTTGAGACAACTGAGGCCAGTCTTAAGGAATATTTTTCAAAGTGGGGCGAAATCAAAGACTGCATTGTCATGCGGGATCCACAGTCAAAAAGGTATGCGAATGTCGGGGGGGGGGGGTTGTTCTTCATGTATGTCATGTTTTAGGCTTGCAGAGTTCCTAGATTTCACCTGGAACTAGTTTTTGGTTAATGTTTTTGCTTTGAGTTCTTCGGTAGAAAAAATTCTGGTCTTGAAGACATGAAATGGCAGCAGTTGATATTTGGAAGTCCTGGAAGAGAACAGACCTGGTATAATGTAAAGATTTATATCTTCGTTGTCTGACTCTTAACTGTATATTTAACATATGTCGTTGCTATTGGGCGCAAGGGGGGTCCCGAAAAATGCTGTTTTGAGAAAATCAAAGGACCCTTGTTCAGTTTCTTTAAAAGACAAGGGGAGTTTTCCCTAACGAATACAAACTTAATGAAATCAAACTTCTCGTATAGGTAGGGCAGTGCCCACTTTTGGTGAAGGTCAAGATTCTGGGTTAGCCCCTTTGTCCTTAAAAGTGACCATATGTCTGTCAAATTGGGTCAAGCATCAAGCGCTTCTTTTGTCTGGAATAATGTCGTTTTCAGCCGTTGTACAATTGGTGATGCTGAAATAATTGAGAAAAGAAAACGCAACAAAACTGAATAATTTTGTAAGATGATGAGAAAGTTACAGGATATTTTTTAATGTATTTGACTTAATTTAGATATAGGTTCGAGTTTGGCAGTGACAAATTATTTATGAGATGTCCACAACAGGGCATGCACAGTGGACATTTTGTGAGGTGAGGTCTTGTGTTGGTCAAATCATGCAGGTTTGTTTTTTTCCCCCTGCCATAGAATATTTGTATGCACCCAGTATATTCTTTTTTGTTACAGGTCCAGAGGTTTTGGCTTTATCAAGTACAAATTGAAGGAAAGTGTAGATGATGTCCAAAAAGACAGACCCCACAAAATTGATGACCGTGATGTTGAGACAAAACGTGCCATGCCAAGAGATGTGAGTTGACTACCATATAGTCTTGGAAGTTTGAGAGAAACATGACAAATAATTAAATGAACTGCAGTATGATGCATTTTGGTTTAATGCTTTTGTTGGTGTCCAATTCATTTTGTCAGTTAACCATCCTTGTCTAGTAGAAACTGCTGTGGATATTGATCAGGGGGCTGTACTGTGTTTATGATATTTTGTCAAGTTACTCAACTATGTAGATGAAAGGGATGTTTTTATCAGATACATTTGTATGGCTCTTGTGAAAGCCTGGTGTAAGGTGCAAAATGTAATTTTGAGATGTTAAAAATAGACCCTAATATCCCAGTCCGGTTGTCGATAATTTGCCTCGTACTTTTTCAGAATAATGCATGTTTTAACTCTTGATGTGATATTTTATGATTCACCTTCTTTCTTTATGTTTTTCCTGTCAAGGATCCCTGCCTCACCTCCCAACAATCAGTGAAGAAAATGTTCGTTGGAGGCCTGAAGGAAGACACTAAAGAAGACATGATCAGAGATGTCTTCGCCGAGTTTGGTGAGATTGAACTGATCGAACTCATCACAGATAAGGGCACCGGAAAAACGAAAGGATTCTGCTTTGTCACTTTTAACGATTATGATCCAGTAGACAAGCTTGTTTGTAAGTAATATTTCACTCTACTTAGAATTAAAATTTTAACAAATACCACATGTTGCTTGAAGAAATGCATTTTTCTTTGATTATTGTTAACTGCATATCATTTTTTAATGCTTACTTTTGCATAATAATTGGAACTGATTAATTTGTATCAGAATCCAATGGTTTTATGAGTCATCTTGTCCTCGCAGCTCTAGAGTAAGGAAGTTTTCATAGCTGAGTTTTTGTCTATTTGATTTATAGGACATTGTTCTGTTTTGTTGTTGTTGGGTTTTTTTTTTTTCAAATTAATATATTTTGAATGTGCAAAATGGTGTTTACGCTAACACTGTTAGTGAAAACATACAATAGATAGGCAAGGACAGAAAAACAGTAATGAGCACCAAATTGAAAATTTCTTTGGTACTCTGATTTAAGATGCAAGCATTGCTGATCAGTGCTTTCATGTATACTTTCATTGATTTTTGTTCGTTTCAGTGAAGAAAAGGATCAGCTTGAATAACAAGATGGTGGAGCTGAAGAAAGCATTTGCCAAGGGTGAGGGTGACCCAAGGATGGGAGGAGGCAGAGTGGGCATGGGGGGCATGGGCATGCCCATGGGTAGAGGAGGTAAGAGTCACCATAACCTTCTGACAGACCCTGTACATAGCTTTCAAATGAAAGTTGTTGGCTTAGTCTGAAAAGTATCCGGATTCACTGCTCTGTTATACTTAGAATTTGTCCATCCTTTGTAAAACTCTTTCTGTATTAATTAATGTAAACTCTGTAACATAGATGATTACTTTGAGAAACCAGGTGTAGATTCTCTGTTGTTTCTGACTTGTGGTTGCGCATTTGCTGTCTTGAACTTTCTCGTGAATGTCAGTGTGCTTCTTTGGTAACAGTTCTTCTGCTTTGTTTTCTTTTGTTGTTGTTGTTTTGTTTTTTTAAACCCTCTAATATTTTTATTTTTGGCTTTCAGGTCGTGGAGATTATGGATATGGCCATGGGTTTCCCGGTGAGTTCTGTGTTTTATGAAAACTATATATACAGTCAAGCACATACATAGTTACCAGATTTTGCTGTCCCAAATTTGTTCTTATACATATATTTCTTTGTATTTAAAATGTACATCATGAAATTCATACGTAACAAAAAATCCAGTTTCTTACTTGTTCCTCCAACATTATCAACTTCCTCCGTAAAAATCTGCAGCTGCGTAGGACTACCGAAATTCCGTAGCAAAAGACCCGTACTCGCCTTCGTATCGTCTTGTGAAGTATAAGTTACGGATATTTACGGTAATTCTCATGGCAATAGTTTGTTACAGTATAGAAATTTGTCAGATTACGCATTTCCTGCCATCGGTCATTAGTCCGCTATGCCCCATGCATTCATTGCGGGTTGGTCGGCAGTACATTTTTTACCTGCAGATTGATCAAAATCTGGCTAACTTTTTGTGCCACTTTCCTCCTTTCTATCATTCCTTCATTCCGTCTATCTTCAGAATGTTGCTGCGGCTGGAAAATCTGCGCGTTGATCAAGTATATTGACTTGTGATCTTAGAAAATTACTGCCAGCAGGAAAATTTTTCGCAAATTTATGGTCTAGATCTAAAGAAATTATCAGTGGGAACAGGAACTCGAAAAGGGCCGCGATGAAAGAATTTGTTCTAAAACCAGTAAAATCAAGAATAATTCGAAGTGGTGTTCCGAGGTTGTGACATGCGACATTCAGAAGTGAAAATTGTGGAAAGTTAGGGTATACACAGGGTAACTGTATTGTGAAGGTACATATATCTATTCACTATTCCCAGGTTTGCCTTCTGTCAATGGTGCAATGACAAATTAATTGAATTATAGTAGCAATGGAAGGGGAAACTGCTTTTAACAGCAATGAAAAGATATGTGTGTAAAATTCAAACAAGACAAAATCTTGGTGAAAATATGTGTTGTTGGCGATCGCTTCAAACAGGCTCCCAAATGCCATTTTCGACCCTCTAAAAGCACTAAATTTCATTTCTTGGGGGCTTAGCCCCCTGAACTCCGACTAGGACACTCCAGACCCCCTGCAGAATTTTCTTTACTTTTCAGCTTCAGCTAGTGGAAGCACTGAAGAGGGAACTACTGCTTTTTCTTTGCTAATCCTTACTATTGTCATTTTTCCTCTTGTTTTGTATGTTTGTCACACTCTTGTGACCCTCTATTTCCGGGGTGCCTTGATAGACGAAGCAGACTTTGTGCTGTTGAAGCTAGCGAGGTGAGCAGAGTAAGTCTTGATTCCCTGTAAGGACTTCTCTGTTGCAGGGCTGCCTAAATCTACCGATTTTGGGCCTGTTCTACCGCCATACCGATAAGGTGTCAAAACTACCGGATTTGCTATGGGTGCCGAAAGAAGAAAAAAACATTCTACAGTGCTTCCGTTTTTCTTTGTTTTTACGGGAGATCCGAAAATTCCGCACTTGCCGCATCATCCTATCAACTCCATGCGTAGAGAGAGAGAGAGATCAGCACTTGCCTCCGTAACTTATCAGATATTTACGTCAACTCTCGGCAATAAGTTGTATTAGAAACTGCCAGATTGCGCATTTCGTACACTCGACCATTGTCTATCTGTGCCGTTCGGTTGGCAATAGTTTTTCACATGCATATCGGCTAAAATCTGTCTACTTGCGATAGATAATCTTCCTCCTCCTTTTCATTCATTCTTTCCTTCTGTCTATCTTGGGTTTTTTTGCTGCGGCTGGAAAATCTGTGCATTTAATTCATTTATCTAGAAAACAATTGTGGATGTAGAAGGGAAATCGGTGTCGAAGCAAAACATTTTCTAAAATCTGTCTTGGTCTAGAGAATTAGTGGGTACCAAAAGAGGATTCTATGCAGGGGGACTGCAGGAATTTATTACCCGGGAATCTGGGGGGAAAAAATCGCTTTGACCCGAGAAAATGCACAAGTCCTCGAAACTAAATCTGAAAAGCCTTCCGAGTTCATATTTTCCCTGTCGCGTTTGCGTTATTACGTTCAGCTTTCCCCAGCCCGAGAGTATGTTTCCCTCGGATGAGCGGCTATAGTGGCAGGCGGAAGTGTAGGTGTAATACAGAGACTCCGTCGGAAAAATCAAAATCTACTTTCACTTTCTTTACCGTTCAGAATTGTTCGATGATAGTTCATTAATGTTGGATTTACAGTTAATAAAAATTTGTAGCCTGCGGTTTGTGCGTAGAAAAAACAGTGTCGCCATTAAAGTTAAATCAATATTCTCACTGATGTCACTATAATGACAAAAAAAGGGAGAAAAAGAAAACAAGCGTCCTCCGGTTTTTAGATTGTCGGGCCCGTCATCGTGACCGATGAATGAACCTGTGAGAGTTTCATGAGTAAGGGACCGGGCCCGTGGTTGTTGGGGAAAGCCTAAACCAAGTTCATTCTAAGTAGGGGTGTTGCAGGGCGTCGAGATTGAGGGGAGGTGCTTCACGCAATAAAGTCTACGACGCGGTGCAAGAAACTGATGATAAATTTATAAGCACGATAAGTGGAAGTGGTTTTGACATTCGACTATTGAGTGCGTAAATTAAATGAGGGAACATTAGAGCACAGGCTTGATGATTATGTCTTTAAGGTTGGTGTTCCCGGATTTGTGAGTGATGACAAATTGAATAGTGGTAATAAGGAAATGCCATTTTCAACCCTCGGAAAGGTCTATGTTGGATGCCTATGCATCATGATGGCTTGTTGCTGATTAAATACTGGTACTGTGATTTAGCATTTTGAAAAAAAATCAACACTTAATCCATGATGCAGGGATTCACTGATTACCAGGTTTTCAGCATTACTACATCCCACACTCACAGTCCTTCCAGCTCGGGCTTTCAGTACTCCCTCTCTTTTATTTTCACTTTTTGCTCTGCCGTGAGCCTAACTGTAAAGGTTTTATAAATAAATTTTGTCTTGCATGCTTTTTAAAATTCGTGATTACTAAAAACCAAACATGGTTTTGGCAGTTGATGTTCTTCTTGCCTCTCCTCAGGCCCAGATCAGGATTCATTTTGTATTTTTAGGGTAAAACTAGTTAAAATTAATTGTCTTTCATATTTAAGTCACTAGGACTTATCAGAGTCCTATTCTAGTGACGGGAAATATGTTTTGATATAGTTTCTATTGGTATGGGCTAGGGGTTTTGAAGTCAGTTTGGCAATCACCCTGCACTCAATGCCAGATTCAATACTGAATGATGGGTGCCATTAACAATAATCCATAAAATGATTTTTTTTAAAACCTCGCCTCATTTCATTCACACTGTTCATCGTAACTTGTGCACACCCAAACACCCCCTTCCTTCCCCATGCACATATATAAACATATGCGAGAGCATGGCAACATGCACACACACAGACACACGCACACACAAACAAGTTTTCAAAATATAATTACCCAATATCACGGAAAGCAAGCGTGTTCGATGGGGAAACAATCATCTTTTTTTTCTTCTTTGTCTTTGTACTACCTGAAAATGACCCTGAATCTACCTGAAATGCGACCTTTGAGGTAGGCAGCCCTGCTGTTGACATCCACCCCTTGGCGCTCATATGAAATTATGCAGTTGCAAGCGCAGTAAAACCTTTACTAAAACTAAACAATAAGATGGCAGTGTCCCTCCAATTTTGCTATCTGCTATGTGCATGCTAGACTAGTTTTTTACTATCCTGATTATTGCATGGTAAATATGATTTTCAGATGAGACTGGGTGGAGTGCTTCCAAATTGGGGACATGTTTTTCCGTTGGTAATATCAAGAACAAAAACTAGAGAAATGAAAACTGAATTTGATAGACAACACCAAAAATTGTTACACAAATTTATGAGAATTTAAGATCTAGATAACTGTTGTGATAGTTAACCTAAGGCTTCCAACAAAATCAATGATCGTGGCCATGGTTTTGGGTTAATAAGTAAGGAAATGAATGAAGTTACTCCGGTTCTGGCATCACAAAATTATATGGTGCACGGGGCAATGTATTGAAGCAACAGTGCATGAGGCAAATGTTTTATCGTGTGATATTTTATTTCATGCCTAGGTGGATATGGTGGTTATGGACCAGGATATGGTGGCGGCTACGGACCAGGGTGGCAAGGGGGGTACAATGATTTCCCCAGCTACGGACATCATCATCATCAGGGAAATCAACGTAAGTACATACCATTTCTTTAGCAGAGATTTAAAAAATAACTTTTGGTTTGTGCGGGTATGTCTTTTTACCGAAACTCGCCAGCAAGACTCTTCGAAACCTTTCCTTTTTTTCTTTTTTTTTTTTTTTTTAGTTTGAGCAACAATTTTTGTCTTTCACGTTTATTATAAATCATGACACCCAGACTGGTTCTTGACAGTCGATATTCTGGTTCTAAGCCCTTTCTCGGGCTCAAAACAGGATTCATATTTATATCTAGGCGAATATGATGAGGGGAAGGTGTAAAAATAAGTAAGAAAAGACCGAAATACCAAAGTTACACAAAACCCTAGTGCCACACTGACATGATGTTGGCTGGATATAATGTACCTACATTTGTGTGTAGATAAATGGAGCACATGCTGACATTGTTATGTAACATGTCCCTGGAAAATTGAGACGCCGGGTTGGCAATCACCTTGTGTGGGTGGTTTTATACTCCCATCAACACAGTTTAGATCAATATTTAGGAGTCAGGTTTCTGACTATGGCAGAAAGACTAAGGAACTCAGAATTTTCCACACTCCGGAATCAACCTCCAGTCTTCTGGGTGAGAAAAGGAAGTGCATAACCACTACATGGCAGGTGCTGTAGTCATGTTGTTCCATAGAAAGAATTACTGGTCTCTTCTAGAACAGAGAAGGGTAGTTGTCCCATTTATTAAGGCAAATGTTCAGTGCTTCATGGGTTATCAAAAAGCTTGTTCTGCCCATGGTCTGTTAAGTTTGATAAAAAGATTTTTTTTTTTCCCTTATAGAGGGTACACTTTTATAGGGCATAGCATAGAGATCGAACTTTGTACTTTTGGTGGCATAACTGCACATGTTGGTGCTGCAGGATTCTAAACAGAACTCTGAAAATGAGGTGCATAGTTTTTCTTTGGAATTCTTACTGGCATCACAACACATCCTTATAAATAATTTTCAGCCAGATTAACGTATCCAAGTAGTTGCTACATTGGATTCTAAACAGGTAAACCGTCTATACGTCTTGCTTTTGAGTTTTTTCACTCTTCTGTAAACTTGCAGAAATCGAGTCAGCCATTTAGTCCTGCAGCAACAATGTATATTGTTCATCTAACCAATGTTCATGTTGATGTGGTGGATACATTTAGAGACTACATCAATGGTGGTTTTTTTTGTCACGCAGGAGGATATGGTGGGAACAACTACGGTGCAGGCAACAACTATGGGGGTGGATTCAACAGACGATGATGAGCAGTGCTCGTCTTTATTTTTCTCAGGTTTGTTTATGAATGTCATGCTTTGTTTTGTTGGGGGGGGGGGGCAATTACTGGGGGGTTCCGGTGCGACATTTCATATCAGAAGTGTGGTGTAAAGTTGTTGAAACTTTTATTTTTCCTGATTCCAAGTACCCATCAAAGGTTGACATTTCTCTTTTGGAAGTTTTACAATTTACAAACTTTCTTGTGTGGGTGGTTGACGGGTGTGGTTTCGTCCTTCTTTCCTATCAAACATCTATCGTCCTTTATCTCCCCTTCTTCTTTTTTTTATGTTGGTTTCTCTTGTAACACTTCTAATCTTCTGGCGCTCATATGACCTGATGCAGTTGCGAGCGCCGTAAAACCTGTACCGAAAAAAACTTGCTTGTATGGGGTTTTCCAGGGGTTTAAGATGTTCGCCTCTCATTCAATTGGTACCGGGTTCGAATCTGAATAGCGAAGGAACATTTTTCTTCTCTAAAATTTTCTCCTTTCACCTCCTTTCCTGCTCTCTAACAATGTTTTTTCGTTCGAAAAATGTTTAATGTGTCCCACGCGCTCATATGGCCTTATGCTGTTGCGAGCGCCGTAAAACACTTACACACCCACACATGCAAAATAAAAACCTACTTGTGGTAGTGTCATTTTTCTTTCCTGTTCATTTTGTATAGAGAGGGTACTTGTTGACTTGCTCACATTTTGTTGGACTTGTTCCAGTTATCAGGGCTGCCAAGCATTCCGATTTTTAGCTTCACTACGAAATCCCGAGCGTAAGGCGATTTATTACGATTTTTACCATCATCAGAATTTTGGCTATAAATTTAATTTGAATTTAAGGACTGTAAATATGTTGTTCTATGGTTGAGGATGGAAATAGATTTGGCAAGAAATCCTTGATAAAAACAAATTACTGTCACCAGAGCCTGAAATGCAACCCTAAATCCATTACATCAATCATCTACCATTTTGTGATTTAAAAGGAGAGTTTAACGCTAAACTTAACTCACTTGCGACTGGGCCCTTTCACCAGTCACAAGCGTTGAAGACTGGTGTTTTTGGGGGTATTTCAATAAATCACCACAACTCTCAGAATGACCCTATTGTAATCATTTTTTGACACAGTAAAGTAACATTCAAGCTTAAACTAATACAAAAAACTAAAGTTGTGTAAGTCTAATACTTTAATTTGTATGATTTTTTTAAAAATTGGCATGAATTTTATTTTCCGAAAAATTTCCAGAGACGTGACAAGTAGAATGAAATTCACTGCAACAACAAAAATAAAAGTTCAAAGTGTTCTGGTTTGATTTGTATACATGTGCGAGTGTTTGGTGAAAATATAAAAGCTGGTCTGTGCATTGATTCAGACCCATACACTGAATTACATGAGACAGATGTACGGCACGATGTTGTGCTTTCGTTGCGCGAAAAACAACACCGGTACTAGTGCTAGATCTAGCCCTTGAACTACGACTCGGGCCGTGTTCGGGTACATATCCAGGATCCTAACAATTAGATACATCATATTCTGAGACACTAGAACTAGTAAAACGCACAGAAGTATAGAAAACGGCGAAATTATGTGATCTTGTTCATGCGACTTCTTCGACCGTTACTACGACGCGACTGTCGGATTACTATCAGCTGTATAGAAAAAAACAAAGCGCGAGTTCCGGTCTGTTCAACCCCAGTTGGGGTCACTGTCTTTCACCTTCAATAACTTAAAAACTACCGGCCCCAGAGATACGAAACGAAGTCTAAGTAGCTCAGGCTTGGCCAAACAAGGGTACGAGGCGGGTCTCGCGATCCGTGCGTGATTTGTAGAGCGAAAAAAAAATTCCAAAGTTGGTCACGCAGGGCTTGTGAGACCCGTCGCGGCGGGGGTCACGCAACTGTTGTGTGACCCGTCTGAAGTGAGTTAAGCCTTCACATTTATTTAATTTCTGATAGGCCCTATTTTTCCTTAATTAAGGCATATTTTTGTTCGTTGTAATATAGTAATTTGAAAATGAGAGCACTATTACTAATTTTTATAGGAAATTACTAATTTCCTTCATGGTCATTGCTAAAAACCATGGAGATGGGTTGGCAGCCCTGAGTTATGTATGAGGCTGTAATATGAAATTCTTTGGGAGGCGGGAGAGGATTTATTCCTTACTTTTGCCGATGATTTGGAGAGTAACCAGGGAAAGATGTCATTGTGGGTGTCTGGTGTGGTTTGCTCCTTTCCTATCAAACATTTATCGTCCTTATCTCCCCTCCTCCTTTTTTTTTTGTTTGTTACTCTCTTGTAACACCTAATCTTCTGGGGCTCATATGACCTTATACAGGCGAGCACGTAAGCCACTACTAATACAACAAAAGAGGTCAATGCAGTTAAGGATTAACTTTTTGCCTTTAGTCAATACTATGGGGGGTATTATTTTTCATTAGATCTTTTCAAATGGATTGCTCCGATTGTCATAAATTTGGACACTTGTAAGAATCCTTCTCCATGGTATCATGACTCATGTGAACATTTTTGCTATTCTTCTACAGGCAGGTTCATTGGCATAAAAGTTGAGAAAGGCAGACAGGCGGGATTGCGAGCGTGAGGTCTAGTTTCTAGTCGGACCTGTGAGAAAGTTATTGTATGCCTGCGAGCAATGTTTAGCAGCAGAATTATACCTCAGGAGAGCATGCAGTTGCTAGTATGACTGTGCACGGTGGCTAACGTGCGTGTGCATGTGTGTGTGTGCTTGTGTATGACTAGAACATGGAGGGGAAGAAACAATTCCCCTACCACTCCCCCCCATACCCCCCAAAAGGCAGCACAGCAGAACTAGACTATCCACTGCAGAAGGGCCCCCCCGGATGATAAGACGGGAAACCTATCAGATGCAAGGAATGATGGACACGGGACAGTTGACTGAGTGTGTGCAGACCAATCCTCTGTTGGACTTTCACGAGGACAAAGAACGAACAGTTTTATATAATATATAAATTGGCATTATTTTCTCCATTCATGTCTGGCGTGGGGATGAAACATGAAAAGTTCCCCCCGCATTGCAAGCAGGTCTATGCGGTCAGTGACGAACTGAAGCCACATTGAGGACAGGGCGTGAACGACGGGAGTTGTGACCTGTTGACCTATGCAATGTTGAGACCTTGGGCTGGTGTGTGCCCGTGTATTCACAGATTCTGAATCAAAAGCAAGATTGTTAAATCTTTTAAAATTGTTTTAAATTTTAAACATAAATTTTGCTGGGAATGGGCAAGCAAAAACAAACCCCAAAAAATTATAAAACCGCCGTTTGTGTCACCAGGAGGAATGACATTGGTCTGACAGAAGGCATTTTCATCCATCCACGTCATGTGCTAGGTATTTTTTGTTCGGGGAATAAGATCTAGGTTGTTATAATCTTTCTAAGGTGCAGGTGAATTCTGTGTCACAGGAATGGTCAAATCTAGTAAGACATTATGAAGCAAAGATGTAAGCAGCACTCTCATTTCTCAAAGCAGGGTATTCAAAGTATTTTAGTTTGCAAATTCATCCATTTATGTTTACATTCCATATTTGCATTTTATATTTACACCTATTTAATTCACCATTACCATGTCCATCATCACCCATAGCATAAAAGCCACTTATTTACATACAATTAATGTGTTCAGCTTTTATCTGCATAGATAAACTGTGAATTTTTTTGCTTTTTTGAAGAAGAAAAAAACGATATTCATCTATTTCTACTCATGCATGTATATCATAGGGTACTCATCGGGAAGGATATGATTATTTACATCTTTACCATGGCTGCAATGTTGGTGGAAAGCTATGAGTAAATGCTCTTTTTAAAAATCCCTAACACTTTGGTAATAGGATGTCTGCTTACATCTTTGCTTCTGGGCCAAGATAGAACGTTTCTCAAGCTAATGGCAACTGTTGACCGGGCGTTAGACTACATTCTTCTTCACTCCTAGCATGGCAAGATCTATCCCTCAGCACAGTGTGCCCCAGGGCAATACGTTAAGTGATGGTTGTGTTCAACTAAAGTTTGGAAATGTTAAAATTTATGTGCTTCAATCCCAGAAATCAATTTGAGAACCTGAGTTCTCTTTTGATTTCTTTATTTGTGGACTTGCTTTGTCTGTGTTTGGCTGAAGTGGTTTTTGCTGTAAAATTGAGAAGCACTAGTTTGGGTCAAGCATCATCATTTAGTGACCCCTGCCTTGGGCCACATTGTGTTTATTGCGACAAGGATCAGGTTCTAGTTTAGTTTGTGGGGCCGTCGCCTCCCTCCTACCCCAAAGCCTATTCTTCCGGTCTGCCACCCTCTCAAAGGGTATGAAGAAAATAGAAAGTGAACAATAGGGCTCATGGATTGATACCAATCCCCGATATTTTACTTTTGATTCATCCCTTGATTTTGGGCATTATGCATTGTTTTTTTAAATAATTTTATGGCTTCACATGAACTAAGTTTTGTTCATCAAATTTGGCAAATGAAATGTGTTCCCATTTATTTGCAATTTTAGCAAAATGTTTTTGTTGTTTCTTTTACAAGCTGATGAAAATGCTGGAAATTTGTCCCATGAAATTATTCTATTCTTACATTCTGTGAAAATGTTTGAATTGTGAAATTTCTTTTGCAATTTTATATTTGTTACCTCTTTCTACCCAAAGCTGTTGCTTACTTTCTTCTTTTCTTCATAATTAGGGCTCTATAGCGGTATTGGTAGGGTGAATTTGCTTGAGAAAAAAAAATACGCTTTCAATCAGGTAGTAGTAGCAGTTAATCATCAGTCGTCATTTTATTTTATTTTTAGTGTCAGTGTATTCAGCCTGTTATTGTTTGAATTTTTTTTTTCTTACGTGTAATAAGTTTGTAGTAGAGATAAATGTCCAGTTTTATATTTTTTGTCCTTGTGGGCAAAAACAAAAACACAAAAAGAGAAAAAAAAACTACGAGCTGAATAAACCTGGAGCTCTCTGGTATTTGTTGTGTTCTTGTCAGTCTTTATTTATTTTTTAATTATTTTTTTTCTCCATTCAGCATTCTCTGGTAATGCTGGTATGTGTATTCTTGTTAAGTGGTTGTTAAATCGTCACTGGTGGAATTAATGTCCCGTAATTTAGCTGCAATTTCGGACCTGTACTTCTATTTTTGTGTGTGGTTTACTCCTTCTGTCTCAGGCATCTATTCTTCTGCTATTGTCCTTATCTTTCCTCCTTGTTATTCTCTTCTAGCAGTAGCACCTCTAATTCTAATCTTGGCTTTTATGACTTGTTTGTGTAAAACTCTCTCTGGCTTAAAATTTAGAATTTAAAAAAATAGATACTTATTTTTGGCAGCTCATGACATATTTGTGCTGCAAGTGCTGTATAACTTTTATTAAATCTAAATCAAAACTTTGTCATATTTTAATTTGACCAAGTTTGCCCTCAACACAGAATTCTTGCCTCCTCTTGTTTGTAGTTAGGCCAGGAGGTAACATCAGACCTGTCACTCATCCCGATTTAGTCGGGATATCCCGATTTTTTTCCCCAAATCTCAATCCTCCCGATTTCGATCGTGTGTATCCCGATTTTTTTGTCCCAGTCTCATGCTGTTGTGCCGGATATTTCCAAAGATAGTAAATAACAAGATGGGCCACTCAGCCAAACAAGTGTCCGCAGGAAGTTCGCTCTTTGCTTTAGATGGCGCTGCAGTCTGTTTTGAAGCTCTTTCGTTTTTCCAGAAGAAGAATAAGAATAGCACCTCCTTGCGTGCGTAGATCGACTGCTGTTCATCAGCAGTTCAGGTTCGTTCAGTGCGGAGTTTTAGGTTTTTAAAAAATTTTAATGACCTCTCGCCTTTCATTCTAAAGTCAAATTAAACGAAGAAAACAATCACCCTTTCCTCCGGGAGAGGTTTTTTGTCAGGGTAACATTCTTCCAAAATTTATTCAAAAACTTGCTTCACTTTGATTTTTTTAACTCAAGTAGGGTCACTCCGTTCGCAAAGGGTGTGCATTTGTGAAGAGGGCGCCACCGAATTTGAGGACACTTTTTTAATTGGCTCAAAGAGAGAAGTGGCCCTTCTTGTTTTGTAGACTCTTTGATCTTTCTAAAAACTTACTCTGCCTTCTCCTTTATCGCGGGAAGCGCCCGTCGAACTTTTTGTCAGTAGGAACTCGGAGCACCATTTCCCGAAATATCATGCCGCATTTAGTAGTTGACTAGCCCAAAGTTGTGTGTGATCTTTTCCCGCACTCAGAATTCTCCGATGATAGCCTGGTAACTGTTACAATTTGGGACATACAAATAATCGATAATGTTCGTAGTTCCGCTGTTACTTTCAAAACAAGACTTGTCCGAGGTCTGGTAATTGCGCGTTCACATCAAACACTCGGACGAGCGACAGTCTTTCTAACCCTTACATAACTACATGTAAATGCGCTGACAAGACTAACATACGGCCGTTGTCATTGCTTTTGTCTGAACACATGAGGGATAAGAGATTTGTTGGTACATTTGGTTGGTCGGCCGCCGTCGTTATTCTAGAAGTAGAACGACTGTCGCTCATCCGAGTGTTTTGTGTGAATGTGCAGTTAGTCGTTTGTTTTTATTGTAAAGTGTTTTACGGCGCTCGCAACTGCATAGGTCATATGAGCGTGCGGGACACTCCTAATATTTTCAGTTGGTAGGAAATTTTGAATTTTGCCCGGGTGGCAGCCGAAGCCTACTCTTAATCTTATCGATTTTAGACCACCAAGGGATCTTTAACGTGCGCAACTTGCACACGAGCCCTCCGAGATTTTTCGCCCTTGTCCGAGAAGGCTAGGTGTAGATCTTTCTACCAGAGGATCAGGGGTGTGGCAGAAAGAAGACAGCAGTAAGGAGGAGCCAAGGAGTAACAGTAGAAAGGTTGCAGAAAGTGGAAATGAAAGCAGACAACAGAACATTGCTAGAGAGCAGGAAAGGAGGTGAAAGGAGACAATTTTAGAGAAGAAAATTTTTCGGTCGCTACCCGGAGCAGTTAGTCGGACCCGTTAGTAAAATAGTTTCATTCGCGTCACGTGACCTATCATCGCCGTGTGAGTTCTGCGTGTCGGGGACCGTCCGTATAGTTGAAGGGGTCAACTTAAGTTCATGTATTTCGGGACTTATTGGTAGGGGGGGGGGGGGGGGGTTAGACGCGATGCTTCAGGATTTACAAAAAAATAATGATAACTCGCTCGTACGCACGCACACACGCGCGCGCAAACAAAGACACACAGAGGGCATATAGGCCAAGGAATTTTTGGACACCCGTGGAAAAATTTTAAGTCAGCTTTGGCCGTCACCTTGGTGATTTGCTGTTGATCCCGATTTTTTTTTTTCACCAAATCCCGATTTTTTTCTCCATGAGATCCTGATTTTGAGGTTTCATAGAGTGGCAGATCTGTAACAGACTTTCTACAGTAATCTTCATAAATTATAGTGATAGAAAGCACCCCGCATAATTTAGCAAATTTATCTGATCATTTTTTGTATAATTTCTGATTATTTTCCTTTATCAATCTTTGTTAAAAAATCAACAGAATCGAATAATAATTTCAAATTTTTGGCTCAGTTTGCATCATTTCAGAATTTTTCTCGCATAAAACGACGGGGACAGCATCTTCAAGAAGGGAAGAAAAGAGTTCAGTGGATGGTTGGCGGGTGCTCTGGTGTGGTTTGCTTCTTCTTTCCTATGAAATATCTGTCGTCCTTATCTCCTCTTCTTCTTTTTTGTTTGTTACTCTCTTGTAACACCTCTAATCTTCTGGCGCTCATGTGACCATGCAGTTGCGAGCGCCGTAAAACCTCTACTAAAACAAAAGCACTGGGTGGGTGGTTGGCGGGTGCTCTGGTGTGGTTTGCTTCTTCCTTACACGTAAGAGGACGTCTAATCGCGTGCCGTCGCCCGCGATCAGTTCATGCAGCGATCGAGACCTCGTAGCGCGCGCCAGACTAGGGGTGTGACGACAGATGTAGAAGAACATCATCATTGGTCAAAATACAGTGGAGTCCACTTATAACGAGTCCGGAAAAAACGAGAAGTCTGCAAAGACACTATTCTAGAACTAAAACTAGTAAAACACCGTTTTTTCCTCCTCTTTACCTTTGTAAATAAAATACTCCTATAGCGCTATCACTATCAGACAAACGTGCGAGTCGAGTATTGCGGAATATCGCTGCTGCTGAGCACAGCACATAGTCCAATTATATACATAAATGCAAAACCTCGCCAATTGAGAAACTTGTTGGTGATCTAGCGTAACAAAGAATAGGAGAGCCCACGCGCGTCAACAATGAAGGCCGGAGCAACTGAGTAGTAGAGTAGGGAGGGTGTGGCAAGTGCAGACAAGCAGAACGCATCGCGTGATATACCAGCGTAAGACTAGTTTAGATAATCAAGGCCTACCATGCCTCTCACTTCTTTGATGCGGGGAAGGAGAGGTCACAGCAATGTGATGGATGGAGCGAATGTGTGACGTGCGCAAGCTGACAGAATGCACCGTGGGGTGGGGTGGGGAAAACACAGCGGGCGAGTTAGCCCAGAGCCCTTTCTATCTGATCCCCAACGCCGAGCTGTCGCTGACAGTGTCAGTCCACATCGCTGGAGCTAGCGCAAGAGAAAGAAATCTGATTTGATTTTTATCAAGTAAGACCTAGAGGTCATTTTGAAACAAAATCATTATCAGCGGAGATAGCAAAAGGAAATGGAACACCAAACTCATAGATTAGGCCTACTTTACAGTTTCCCTTGAATTTATTACTGGATCCCTTATAGCGAGAATCCTGCTATAACGGACATTTTGCTGCGGTCCCCTCCCTCTCGTTATAACAGGATTCCACTGTACCTAGAAAAGGAGATCCGGTCGACACGTCGTGTGTGGTGTGTGATGCGGTCGCGCATAAGAATACACACCTCGCGACTCATCGCTAGCGACTGCTGAGTACGACGCGTTGCGCATAATACGGGGTGCCCACTACGGCTGGAATCGCCCGACTCGATCGCCTGAAACTGATAACATTAACAAACACGTTTGTTTTTGAGGCGATCGCCCCGATCGGCCGATCCCATCCGTAGTGGGCACTCCGTATAAGGCTGCTGGGCCACAGAAACTCATGCTTCATGCCTCACGCTTCATACTTCATACTTCATCTTCATGCTCCATGCTTCATGCTTCACGGCCCACTGGGCCATAGGGGCTTATGCTCTCACGCTTCACACACGAGTCTGCGTTGCGCATTCAAAATGGAATCATCTGACGAGGAAGATTTGTTGATTTTGTTGTCTCAGAAGAAGGAAGCGGAAGAGACGGAGCATTTTTTGCTCAGAGAATCCAGAGGAGAATTTCACCAGACATTTCAACACCTCGTGGACAATCCTGATGAAGAACTAAAAAAAATAATAATTATACTAGGATGTCGTACAAGACTTATAATACATTAAAATCCCTCGTGCTAGGACATCTGAAGCCAGACCATTCAAATTGGAGGAGGCCAATCGAACTTCGAAGCATAACAAAAGCTCATCATAACTCTGAGGTAATTACTAGTCAAAGTATGTTTGTCAGATAAGCATGCACTGACATGACCACATTAAAAAAGTAGATCGAAACAACCTCACCCCCACCCCCCCGCCGATAAAAAAGAAAGGCCACACAAAAATTCCAAAATGTTTTTGAAGGGTAAAATTTAATTATCTTATGTTTTTTAGATACACTGACATGACCTCATACTCATAACAAAAACAAAAAACAAAAAACAAAAATGAAAAATTTGAAAAGGTTTAGGTCACAATGTCCCGTTAAGTGGTAGGCTCTACTTGATTGTTGTTTGTTCTTACTCTGATCGTGAAATGAATAGTCCTGAGGACCATGAGATCTCGTGCCAGCTAGGGAGTGTTCTGATGGCGAGGAGGTCTGCCAGAATGACATGGGCGAATAACTTTGCGGAGTTTGTCCTTGGCTATGGTGGAGAGCAGTAGGAGGGTAGCAAGATGGCGATGTTAGTGCTGATGTTGTGGCACTGCTGAGGGTTGATGGTGACGTAATGACACTGCGGGTGGGTGCTGGAATTGGTGCAAAGATATTGTGGGACGACATATAATACTGTTTGATAGCAGCTTGTAAAATGTCTGTACTTTCTTCGTCACTAGCCTCAGGAAGGTTTCCAATCGAAGATCTGTTGGCCTTGATGGCAATCAGAAAACTCATCTGCTTCAAAAACTTTCAGGGTTTAGATTTGTCCGCAAACAGCACGCTTCTGAACTCATGCAATAGGAGTTACACTAGCTGGCTGCTAATCGTACAAATTTAGGCCTACCTTGCACTTGCAGTTAGGGATTTAGCTTGTGCCTGGAGCAACTCCAATTTCCAACTGGACCAATTCGAGGAAATATGTGCGAAACGCTCTGATATCCAGTCTGCCCCCGGACTCACGTCTCGAAAAAGTGAACATGTTCACTTCTAGCTTCACGCATGAGTCGTGAAGTGTGAGACGTGAGTGGAGGTCTATGGCCCACCGCAAATAAGATTACGTTTGTTCATTTTTCCACTTACGCGTTTAGACGTGAAGCATGAGCGTGAGGCATGAAGCATGAGTTTCTATGGCCCGGCAGCCTTTTAGGAGACATAGGCTAAGGAGACATACCCTAAGTCTGCAGTGGCCTTCTGTAGGTTTGTTGTATAGAGAGGGGTGCTTGTTATAACCAAACATTAGGTCGCTTATATTATAATTGGTGAGTAATGACTGAAAAAGCCAATCAAACACATAAGACAACGTGAAAGTATAAATTAAATACTGCTTCGGGGCAGAGGCGAAGCGTCTATATAATCAAATAATCACTGCTTCCCTTCCTAATTTTGAAACATTGTCGCTGTCAAATTCACCCATAGATAGACGTAAACCTCATAAATTAAATGTAAAAAGACGTTCATAATCACCAATGAACAATAGACTATGCCTAACCTTCAAAACCGTTTCATTGCCACAGAAATACATGTAACCTGTTCGCCCCTATCGGGCCACTCCATAAGCAGTCACAAGCTTTGATTAAGTAAGTTTAAAGTGAGGCTGGAAGAGTCTAGAGATAGAGTTGAAGGGAACATGTGCATGGCAGTCAAAACTGTTTCATTGCCGCATACATCCTGTTCACCCCTTTCGAGCCACAGTTATAAGTAGCCACACCCGCTGATTATGTAAGCTAACTATTACACTGGTCGAGTCTACCTCACAAATGTGAGGGGAACTAACTCCTAATAATATCTTGACTGCTGCGAGTGCTTGTTTTTTTCCCTCGATTTTTTAACGTCCTCCTATGATCAGATCGTGACCTCGATTATGACACCGGCTCCTGGCCACGAAAAGCTAGACAAAAAACAGCCAAATGTGAAATAAATTAATAATTGGCATGCTCTACCAAAGTGTTTCGGCTGTCTGGTATAACATGCCATTGTAGTACTGACATCTCTGCTTTTTTCCTTGGTGTTCGTGTGTTCAAATCTAAAATTAAATTTAAGGTTAGTTAGAATAAATATTTAATGAAATACTTTCCCGATTATTTTAGCGGTTGAATATGCATACAATACAACATGAATTCAGGATTTGTTTTCATTCACAACTCAGAGTTGCCGCCTCCAGTGCCAGTAAGATTCATGTGACTTGTGTGAGTGTGATATCTCCAGGCCCTATCTGGTCCCATCTCATTTTGATTACCCTGTCAAACAGGTCAGCCTTCGCCCCTGCTTCGAGGTGAAATCAGGGGCTTGTCAATATAATACATGCATACAAAAGTATAATGAAATTGAAGAAACTCATACTTTTCAGCCCGCGGCGATCTAGATCTATCGATTTTCCCCCCAATCAACACCATTTATGTTCACTTAATAACACATTTTTGCCTGGAATTTACTGAGAAAAACATTTATCATCATAGGCACACAAAAATTTTAAGTTGTAACTTCCAAGGATATCTACAGCTAGGCCTATAGCTTTGGAAGTCACCAAACTTTGGAGTAGGCTAGCCATTTTCTTTTTTATTTAGGGCCTACGTCTGATATCAAGCAACCCCAACTCATTCAATTGCAAATTATATCTCGACTTCTAGTTAAGATGGATACGGCTATTTTTTTTTCATCAAAAGCGAAACAAGTGGACAATTAGCTTTAAGATTACATTATATACCAATATTATAACCCCAAGCCCCGAAATAGACGAGCGCCCGATACCACCGTGTCGTGACACAAAAATAGGCCTATAATTTAGATAATACATGTATTATTGTCGGAAAACTTGTTCATTGTTAGTGGGAATACCAAGTCTGAAACCAGGAAGGGGGCTCTCGTGGCCTAGAGATTAAGGTGTTGGCCTCTCATTCAAAGGTCCCGGATTCGAATCCGGGTAGTGACCGAAAAATTTTCTTCTCTAATATTGTCTCCTTTCAAATCCTTTCCTGCTCTCTAGCAATGTTCTGTTGTCTGCTTTCAGTTCCACTTTCTGCCCCCACCCCCTCACCTCCTTTGCCCCCTCCTCTGGGCTCCTGACTCTTTCTGCAGCCTTTCTACTGCTACTCCTTGGCTCCTCCTTACTGCTGTCTTTCTGCCACACCCCTGATCTTCTGGTAAGAAAGATCTACACCTAGCCTTCTCGGACAAGGGCGAAAAATCTCGGAGGGCCCGTGTGCAAGTTGCGCACGTTAAAGATCCCTTGGTGGTCTAAAATCGATAAGAGTAGGCTTCGGCCGCCACCCGCAAATATTAGGTGTGTCCCGCGCGCTTATATGACCTATGCAGTTGCGAGCGCCGTAAAACACTTTACCAAAAAAACAACAACAAGAAAGTAAGTGCTAATTGGTAAAAATATTTTCGAGGAAGACCTGAAGCACAACCAAGAGCACAACTCTTCTCTCTTCGTAGATCAAACCAGAAATGTGCCTGCTACACCACGACTGACTTAACAGTGAATTATACAGCGGGCTTGTGGTGCTCTGGATGCTATCCTCGCTGAGCAATCCACCAGTTCACCTCACCTTCTTATATTCCCCATTGTGACTTTTTCTTGTGGAGGTATTCGAAAGACAAAGCCTACCGTACTCCGCACCTAAAGCGTAGTAAGCCTTCAGGATTTACGAGACAGAATTCACCGATAAGCGGGCGGACGTTCTGAGAGTAAACCAAATACATGTAACTGTAAGGGGATCTGTAACTGTGACATGGTTTGTCGATGCTGACTTCATCTACACTGCTTGGAGATACCACTTTGAAATTGATTAGCGGTTTTTTTGGGTTTTTTTTGCTTTTTTT
>NW_004797600.1:717593-769530 GCF_000002075.1 Aplysia californica
TGGTCTAAAATCGATAAGAGTAGGCTTCGGCCGCCACCCGGGCAAAATTCAAAATTTCCTACCAACTGAAAATATTAGGTGTGTCCCGCGCGCTTATATGACCTATGCAGTTGTGAGCGCCGTAAAACACTTTACAAAAACAAAACCCCCCAATGAAACCAGGAAAAGAGGCTCATTTACCCATCTCTATACATGCACATGATTTGGGCCTTTCGGTTTTTCTGTAATTAAAATTAGACCTCCTTGGATTGAAATGAAAGTACTGTATCTGTACATGGGAACATTCAGCTGGTTGATGTGGTCCCAGTTTCTTAACAGTGATTTTGACTTTATGTGATTATTTCTTTGACCAAAAGACCTTCATTTACGTAGGGAAAGAGCTTGGGGGTGGGGATTCAAGCCCTTCACCACGCCCCACCACAGTTATGACTGGTTATGACAGCCTTTAATTTTACATCATGTTTATCGTGGTGTGCGGCTGTAAAACAGTGTATTTGCCAGGGGACCAACAATGTAATTTATCTAAACGCGGACTAGGCCTAACTGACAGAGAAACTTTAGCTTCATATCAAAACATTTTTAAAGGTCAAAGTTAAAGCCTTGTGTGAGTGTGAAGAAAATTGGAATACGCCTAGCCTAGCAGTCAAACTTCCCTTTTGGCCACTGGCCACACTGCCTTATTTTGTTCCCCTTTTCAGCTATGAAAGTCAAATTCTATTCCTTTCAACTAACCAATTACTTTGCAAACTTGTAACATCTGAAAGAATTCTAAAATATTTTTTTTACCCTGTGTAATTTTTAAATAGTCAGATTACATGATTTTGGTATTTTTGTTTTACACTTAGAACAACATCCTGAGTTGAAATTGCTGTTTGCTATCAGTCATTGGAACTGAGAAGAAATTCCAACCTGGCATTTTTGTCCATTGACGTGTATAACCGGAAGTACATCCAAGACTCCGAGAGACACGGTGGAGCTTTTTGTCAACACAGTCCCTTATTCCACCCGGCGACTAACAAGATTTATCGTTATAAATTGTACCCCGAATAACCAGCAGTAGCTGTCGCAGCGTTGAATAATGCTGACCAAGTTTGAGACGAAGTCGGCTAGAGTGAAAGGTACGCCTGAATTGCATGGTCTTGTCGAGATTATTATTGGATCTCGGTGTCCAGCTAACCACCAAGTTTCTGGATTCTGGTTTAGACTGACTCCAAACAGATCATCTGATTCATTGACACTAAAAAATTAACTCCCTCGCAGTATGGCAGTATCGCTGTTTTCATGACATATTCTTGGACTGGTGAGATTATTGGCTATCTAGGCCTACAGCTACAGTACAGCCTGCACTCAACATGACAGTCTTAGTCAGTAGTCTGAGTAGTGGTAATTGTTTAGGAAGTGGCTATCCTCACCCGGGGTGAGAATAAAAATACGATCGACCTCTCACCCCGGGTGAGACTTTCCACCGTTGGCTATTCTCACCCGATGTGAAACAAGACCTGTTTTTCGTAATTTCAGAATACTGTCTTTCGGTGTGGATAAAAATGGCAATGCCAATCGCCCGCATCGCCTCGGAAATCGGCCTCCGCGCGAGGGGTAATTTTTGGGCCGCTCGGAATCAGAAGTGACTCTCTTCTAAGTATAGTTACGTGAAAACTCCTGGACGATAATAAATGAAACCCGGCAACCAATCAGAGAAAAGGTTAAACTAACGACATGCCAGCGTAAATCCCGAACGATTGGATCTACTAGAACCGGTGATATTGCCGTGTTTGTGCGAATTTCCTCTGCGGTTCGAAAACTAAGCGGAGCTGCGGGTTGATCGCCGACCACCCAAGCGCCCCACATGTCTTCTTTATTGCTGTAAAATTTCAGATCTCTGCGTTTAGTAGATTTTACGTACCAACTTAAAATTACCACCCATCCAAACTAGAGCTGGAAACTAGATCACGCATTCCAAATGTGAGGTGCCGGCATGCAAGAGGCGCGTGATCGCTAGGCGGCATGTGATTGGCTGCCTATAACTAAATAGGTCACAGATGACTACATTGCGGGTTTTCCCGATAGTGCTTTACTGAGTTTTAGAAGGGGTGATCGCGTCGCGGTAAAAACGATGTCACGCAATTCAACAAATTTCACGCAAATTATATCAGTCTTTAAGATCCTAAGTAATAGAGACATCGAAAAAGTGATAGCAGAACTAGATTCGGCACTAAAAATCACATGATGATGCCAAGTTTCATTCATATATGCTCCAATTCATTAGTGACTTATGAACAGTTTTTCCTCAAAATACATCAAAACATGTCCCACATTTTGGCGATTTTTTCCTGAAGGTCCTCCAACATTTTGCAAACAAAAATCCCAATAACTTTTTTATTTATCAATGGATTTTAAAAATTTAAAAACCATAGTTCTTAGAATTTACTCTATTTTCATTTAAGCCCATTTTAAAACAATTGGGATGAAAATTTAATTTTTCATTGTCATTGCTAATAAAAGCAAAGAAAAAATTACGTTATAGCACAAAAGTAAGCTAATTTGATCGTCTACAAAGGTGTTATGGCTATTTCACTTTTAGAATCGAGCCAAACTACGTGGGTCGCCATTTTGTTTCGCCCGGAAGTTCTCGCAAGATAAATTGACCATATATCAAAGTTAAAAAATGATGTTAAAATACAAAAGTAAATTAATTTGGTCGTCTACGAAGATGCTATGGCTATTTAACTTTTCGAATCGAGCCGAACTGCGCGGGTTGCCATTTTGTTTTGCCCGGAAGTTCTCGCGCTACTCCTCTCTCTCTCTCTCTTTCTCTCTCTCTCTCTCTCTCCACTGCCCACAGACAAAGACAAAATTGCACGCTTTTAGGCTAATAGTAGTGATGGAACGTTTGTTCACGGCTCAGAATTCTACAATTCTGTAATCACGGTGTAGAATTCTGTGGTTCAGGGTGAACGCATCACTGGTTTCCTAGATCTAGGCTATAACGGTGAACGCACACCGGGTGAAAATAGCCAAAAGACTCACCTGCGCTATTCTCACCCGGGGCGAGAATAAAGGTGGCCAATTGTTTACTTTCTCGCGTTTAATTCCAGGGGAGGACTTCCGTAATGAATGACCACTCTCTGAATTGTATCTATGGTCTATGATTATGAATATTTTACTCAATGGCCATCAAAATCAGTACGGAAGGCCTAATGCCAGTATGTACTATCTAGAATCTAGATCTACCTACAAATAATGAAATTGCCGTGGTTCAGATCTACGTATTCTTAACTTTAATAGCACAAAGTTTTGAATATCCAGTCAGGGGTGCATAGGGTTTCATGTAGAATCTAGATCTAGGTGTTCGAGGTGTGGCCGGAAATAAATGGGAGAAAGTAAACAATTGCCTGAGTAGTCACTAGCTGATTGACCCTTGTAAGTTAATCAGACATAATAAGTTATAGCGTAATTTGTAACACTGACTTTGTTGCCTTCTCCTTTTGCCTCTGGCACAATTGAGCTGTTAATGTCATGGCTTTAAATCAAAATCTATCGAGTAATTTTTGTTTCAGGTCTGTCCTTTCACCCCAAGCGGCCATGGGTTCTTGCATCTCTACACACTGGAGTTGTTCAACTGTGGGACTATCGAATGTGCACACTTATTGACAAATTTGATGAGCATGACGGTAAGCTTGCTGTCTCTCTATGTTCTTGTTAAAAAAAAAAAAAAAGTCATACCAGTATGGGTATTGTCTTTATCTGATTAAACCCGTAAGATTCTAGTCCTGGATAGATTCTAAATGTTTGCCTATAAGGGCATTCCTGTGCGGCGTTCCCTAGCTGGTCCCGGATCAGTCTGTTGTCCTGCGCGACTAACGACAATTTCATTTGTTTATGCAGGGTCTGCATCTTTGTGCTAAAATATGTGTGCGTCAGTTTGTTTGTGCCTTTGTGCCCTTCTGGAACTTTCTGCGTTTTGAAATGCGAAGTGTTGGTAGAGATAACAGAACGTCGGTAGAGATGTTCATCCGGTGAAATATAGCATTTTGACCTAGTTAGACACTTGAGGAACTCAAAAGGATATTCAGGAAATAGGACTTTCATCTTTCAGTGCGAACACCTTTTCACACTTTTCAAACGAGCTCATTTTTGCACAAAACACTGTTTCCTGATTCATTTAATCACATTTGATGGTTTTTGAAACGATTGCCCTACCAATAGGAGAAATTTGATAGCAACTGAATGAAAATAATATTTGGAATCTATCCCATTTTTTCCCCTTTCGAAAGGTAGCTGATAAGTAGCTGTTCGCAAGTTCATAACAGGTGTGAAATCAGGAAAACTCTGGGAAAGATATATATAAATTCGATTGGGTGTAACTTCCAATCTTAGCGTCTGATCAACCGACGAGGGGATAAGGGGATTTTTCATGCCGTCGTAACACTTATTCATAGATAACATCAATTTGCTTTAAAAGATGAGTGTTTTTCATTGTTCTCTTTCAAGTTTCTCTATTGTCTCCTGCGGTATGCTTGCGTGACCACTGTCTGACCCCGGCGCCCGCGGGGCAAGCTCACGGGTGACGTAAGTGGGTCATCGATTGATAAGAATGCTCTTCCAGTTAACCCCGCAGGACCAGAGTTAATCGCCCACGGGTGAAAATAATTAAATTAGCACTGCCATTACACACACCATGTAAAATATTGGCTAGAAAGGTTATTGATGTGATGGGTAGTTTTGAACTGAGAAACAGCAAAAACTATCTCTTTCGTACAAAAAAATAAATGGTAAAAAATGTGAAAGAAAAATGTCAGGACAAAGACAAAAATGTCTTTTATAGTTAAAAAGGATTTTGTTTTCAATAAAATGAAGGAACCCATATCTTTATCACACGCTGACTTTCAGGCTTAGGGAATTTTTATGAAATTGTAGAGACTTGGGAAGTTTGGGAAAGAGATAGGAAAATACTGCCGTTTCTTTAATGTAAACCAATTTATCTGATGTCTCTAAATTCATTTTTTGCGGGTATTGTTTGTGGTATTTATTTAGTTCTTCCTGGTCCAAGAGTGTGTTACGCACAAATGAATAGCTATGGTGGAAGTGTATGTTGTGATTTTATGGCTGAGCTGTTTTGAAAATCAAAGATTTATTTTCACTTTTGTTGCTGTCTAGAATTTCCTGATCATGGTGTCATAACTGGACATGCAGGGTGTGCCTTTAAAAATGTAGTGATGCCATGCAAATAAACCAGTATTCAAAACGGATCAAACGGGGCAGCTCATGGATGGCAGAAGCCGAAGACTCCTTGTAGAAAGTTTGTGGCATCGATGAAATATGCTGTGGAAAAGAGTGGTTTGAACTGAGCCCCGATTGCAGAAGCCTGGCCAACGTTCACATCACTATGGGTTGTTAAAGACGGGAATGTGCTGCTGTCATTAACGACAATGATATACGACAGTTAATTGAGGAGCATTCCAAGCCAGTGGACCCAGCGTTTTATACGGATAGATCAGTCAGGAGGGGTGAGAGAAGTGGATGGGGTTTTGTGGTGTACAGTGGGAACAAAAAGGTTCATGGCATGTCAGGGGCCATAGAAAGAACAACTTCAAGCATGAAAATGGAGATTCAGGCCGTAACAAGAGCGCTTGGATGGCTTCATAATACAAGACCAAAAACAACTCATCTCATCATTGTCACGGACTCCCAGAGCATCTTGCGAAGGGTTGAGAAAGGGCTTCCTCGGAGTGAATGGATGAACCCAATACAACACTCATCACTTAAAGCCATCACGTGGATATTCTGTCCTGGGCACTCTGGAGTAAAAGGCAATGAGGAGGCTGATAGGCTGGCAGGCAGTGCCGTGGTTGATGGTGAGGTGAAATTTGACAAAGGAGAAGTGTTGAAGACCCTGGAGAAAAATTTGCGGGATGAAGAAAAGGAGACAGCAGAACACCACGCAATCATTAGGATGCGGGAAATGGGGATAGAGAGGGGAGAAAGAAGAAAGGAACGGTCATCTGGAAAGGAAAGATGTCGCCATAATCAGACAGCCACTGGAACAATCAGTATGGATACCTTGCGGGCTTTGGTGCTGGGGAGAACTGAGCACTTATGGACCTGGCCCGTGTGCAGTGACGTTGTTGCCCAGGACAGGTAATACAGGTAAACCAGTATTCGTCATTTTGTGGTCTTATAAGTAAAAAAGAAAGAAAAGCAAACATTGTCCAAGTTCCATTAGTTAAACCCATCATCAAGATCAGTCCATGAAATTCTTCAACTGCAGGCTCGCGTCACGTGACTTGACCTCTTGTGAGTACAGTATATGTTCAGAAAGATGTTTCATTGTCATTTCGACAAGACTAAAGGACATTGGCTCTGGAAAGGTTTCAATGTTTTGTTGATTACCTTTATTTTTTAAATGACTATTGAAGCTAAATAAGTGCTCAGATGCAACTATGCACTTCAGGGTTAATATTTATCCATACAGAATTTATTTATACCGTCATATTTTCTTCCCTGTTGTCTTTAGGCCCTGTGAGAGGAATCAACTTTCACCAGCAGCAGCCGCTTTTTGTCTCTGGAGGAGATGACTACAAGATCAAGGTACATATTACATGTATTCATGACTATTACTATGCTGTAGAAATTTTGCCATTAGAGTGAAAGCAGGGGGGTGGCAGGAGGGGGGGATGGAAATGGTTTTCATGCTCCGAAAGTGGGAGGCTATTTTGACTATTCAAATGATCATTTTATTATTAGTTGTTTATGGAATGTAGTGTGCAGATTTATTCTCCATATTGTTGCCCAAATCTCGTGTTGGATAATGTTGAATTTAAAGAAAGTTTGTTGTGATTACGGTGTAGAGAAGTCAGGCCGGGGCATGACTGGAAGTTTTAGGAAAGACCCAGCAAAGTGTTACAATTTGTTATTGAATTTGTATCCTTTTTTTTTCTCTTATGATAAGTTAGCCATTTTTATAAACTATTTCTTCAGGTTTGGAACTATAAACAAAGACGCTGTCTTTTTACTCTTCTTGGACACTTGGATTACATTCGGACCACATTTTTCCATCATGTAAGTTTGTGTTTTCTGTTATGTTTCTGTTCCCTGTTACTGCATTATGTAAGACTGATACTCATCTGAATATTCTTTCTTACTTTCGAACCATGAAGAAATATATGTCTCATTAAAGTAATGTTTAAACAAGCTTCACTTAGGTTGAAGTACTTATCCATTAACTACTTTTGAGATCTTGGGGAGGCACCACAAAACAGGAAGTTGACATTTTTTCTGTATTGTGTAATATACACAGGATTTGAGATGATAAAAGAATAGAGATGGGACAAGTGAAAGAAGTGTTTTAAAGTCCTTTATTTCTGATTTGGGGCATAGGTGGTTGGTGGGTGCTCTCGTGTGGTTTTCTCTATCTCTCCTATCAAATATCTATTGTCCTGATTCTCCTCTTTTTTTTTTGGTGTTTGTTACTCACTTGTAACACCTGCAATCTTTGGCATTTACATGACCTTATTATGTTGCCAGTGCTGTAATATTCTTACTAAAACTAAATATAAAAGTCTCTACTGGTCACAAAGAGAACAGAGATGTTGTAAGGGAAAGTTCAGTTATTTGTAATATAATGGATATTTTTGCTGTCATGTTTTCAATGGTTTCAATGTCTTTTCTGCAGGAATACCCATGGATCCTCAGCTCTTCTGATGACCAGACAATTCGTATTTGGAACTGGCAGTCAAGGACGTGCATCAGGTATTGTCTTTGATGTCAATAGTTTTGTGTGTATTTTCCCTTTCATTTGTTGTTTCGTTTTCTAATGAACACAAGCAAAAAACTAGACCTTCTGCAGGGTCCCCCACTAGGTCGGGAAATCGGGAAAAAGTCAGGAATTTTGTGATGGGTCGGGAAGTCCCGGGAAAAGTTGGGAAGGGATAGGGCCTGTGTAATATTAGTATTGTAGCTATCTAGACAGTATGGTTAATGAATCATGAAGAGGAAGCATAGTTGAATCAACTCATGGCAAAGAATACAGAGGTGAGATATCATTGTTAAGGGAAATAAGCTATACAAGGTGACTGCTACCCCCCCCGGGATTATCGGAAATTACTCGGTAATTTGAAAAAATAATTGCAGATACCCTGGGAAGCTGGGTTGACAGTCACCCAGTATTATAGTCGTCTATTGTTTGAAGACTATACTACAAAATGTATATATGCATTTAATTTATTTAAAGACATTTGACTCATTATAATTGATTGGTGTTGTTTTTTTGGGGATCATTCTTGATGCGCAGCAGCCTTATTTTTCCCTCGAATTGGGGTCTTGAAAGAAATTTCCAGGATTTGGTGGGGACCCTGCTTCAGGTGGGTGGTTTGAGGGTGTTCTATTGTGTTTTGTTCTCTTTCATTCTCATCCAACATCTATTGTTCTTATCTCTTCTTAATTTGTTTGTATGTTACTCTCTAGTAACGCTTTTAAACTTTGGCACTTATATGACCTGTTTGTATTGCAAGTGCCTTAAAACTTACTTAAACTAAAACCAAAACCTTTTCTTTTCTTAATATTACTGCACCTATAATTTTAATTATATACTTTTTATTGTACTATTTCGAGGAATCTACAAGTTTGACCTAGCGTTTTTTTTATATACTCTTTATTGCTAAATGATAATGGATATTCATAGACTTTTCTTTGTTATGTGAACCTGTCAGAAATGAGAAATGGTAATAATAATATCTAGTTTCTGAAAGTGAGAAAGCAAATATAGAGGTGGCATACAGTCGAACCTGCTCACATCAGCTGTTGAAGACAATCACCTGTTTTGATGACCAACTCACCACACAAACCCCCACCCCCCCATATTAAACAAAGATATCATATACTAACATTGTCCCAGACGTCCACTTGTCCTAGACAACCACTTTTCACTTTGACAATGGCTGGCAGTCTTGGGACAATTTTGACTGTATTTTCATTAAAAACACTTTTTTTTTTTTATCAGTGTGCTGACAGGACACAGCCATTATGTCATGTGTGCTCAGTTCCACCCGTCAGAGGATCTTGTCGTATCAGCGTCCCTGGACCAAACAGTGCGAGTGTGGGACATCTCAGGTATGTTTGTTTTTGATGCAGTTATACATAGTGGAATCCGCCCAAACTGAAATTAGTGAAACTGCTGGATTTACTTCGGTTAACGTGGGTTTTCGGTTTAGTGAGGTTGCTGTACAGGAAAAACAAATATAGGCGGGTTTTATTTTCTTTCGGATTGACTATGTTCAGTTAGTGCGGACTTCACCAAACTTCATTGCCTGGGGGACTTTTCGGATTGGTTGACCGTACCCCTTTCCTTTCACTTCATTATTTCTGTCTTGTCACCTTGCTTTTTCTCAGTGATCATTGATCTTCACAGGGTCAATGGCCTACTCTAGTCTTTTTCTCAAATAAAGTTTCTGTTAAATAAAAATCTTATCTGTTTTTTTAATCAGTCATGGAAGATCTTTTTCAGAGACAGGTGAAATGTTGTGGTTAATGTTGCTTTTATGCGTTATATTTAAATAGTGCATGCCCTCTTGTAAGTAGGCTCTGTACCCTTTACAGTATATAAGATTAACTGACTCCCCAGTTCTTGTTTTTCCCAGGACTGAGAAAGAAGAATGTGGCCCCAGGACCAGGTGGCATCGAGGACAGACTCCGTGGCCCGGGACAGACAGATCTCTTCGGCACCTCGGACGCCATCGTGAAGCATGTGTTGGAAGGTCATGACCGTGGCGTCAACTGGGCCGCCTTCCACCCGACCCTGCCACTCATCGTCTCTGGTGCTGATGACAGGCAGATCAAGCTGTGGAGGATGAACGGTCAGTGGCTTTGTCGGACCTTGTCGAATGCCACGAAGTTTAAAAAAAGAAAAGACTGTTTGGAGACTTGATAATGATTTCTTTGTGATATAGATAAAATGCTTTCTCTACTGTTATTTTTTTTTTCTGAGCTGGAGTCTCTTTTTTTTCTGAGAGGTTTTATGCGATTTAAAGAAAGGTTACGAGTTGTGACATAATATTTATTAACCTCTTTTTCTCTCCTCTTCCTTTCTTGTTTTATCCTTTGTTTATTATGTATCTTTTCCTAGCACTGTCTATTTGTCTTTTATTGTTTTGTCTCAGTGAGAGGTTAATCTTGTTTGGCAAGAACAATTCAGACTTGCATTAATATTGTGCAATCTAATATTTATTTATCTTTAAAAATTGTGTATGCTTTTTCAGAGGCGAAAGCTTGGGAAGTGGATACATGCCGTGGCCATTACAACAATGTGTCTTGCTGTCTGTTCCACCCTCGCCAAGAACTCATCCTCAGTAATTCAGAGGACAAGAGCATCCGCGTTTGGGACATGAGCAAAAGGTAGGACTTGTCGCTGATTAGAGAGAGAGTTCTGTAATGTAGGTGTACATACCTGTGGGAAGTTTCAGGCTACGAGATGTATTGACATTTTTTCAATATGCTGTTGTATTTGAGTCATGGCCTAGGAGGTTTAAGTTTTGATATTGCTTTTGTTATGTCACTCTAAATAGGCCTAGTAGCAGTGTGGTTGTTATTTTTTTTTCTATTTCTATCAAGTTTTTAAAGTTTGTCCAGCTTTCATGAAATGATGATCTAGTGTGAGTTTGAACAGGGTGGAGTGTTTTATAAATGAGATGTTTTATAGTTCTGTTATCCGCAAGTTGTCATACTTCTTTTTGACTTCGGATATTTTTATTTTTTTTCCAGGACTGGTGTGCAGACATTCCGCAGAGAGCATGATAGGTTCTGGGTGATGGGAGCCCATCCTACTCTTAACCTGTTTGCCGCTGGTATGTTCTGGCTAATGGTTTACATTATTTATGAAATGGGAAGTTGTCTTTGCTATGTGTTCTTATTAAAGGTGTTCTACAAATGAAGTCTATGGGGGAAAAAGCATATATGTCCAAATAGTACTTTTTCAACTTCGATTTTGTCATGGGCCTTGGTTATATATCATTAATGTGTCGTAGGGAAAACTGCAAAAAATTTACAGGTAAAATTACTTTAAAACAGGTGGTAAGAAGGAAGCAGAGATATCTTCAAAGACCAAATTTCCCTTTTCTGTTTCGTAAACAGTGGACATCTCTGATTCTTACCCCTTAGTCTTCAAATGTTAACTACGCTTGATGCTTATGAAGTCTTCTGTGGATGTGCCTTAGATGGTCTGCAGAGACTAACAGGAATAAGATTTTAGTGCAAAGGTAAAGTGTGGAGGGGGTTGATTTTGCTGAGGGTTGATACTGCTGAGATGAACTTTTAGGAGGAACAGTGGACGTGGTGTTATCATGAAATTGTTTGTAAATGGGACTTTTAGTTAGGCTAGCAACCAGAAATTGTAAGTATATAAACAGATTGCAAATTTTGTGACATTCTTTTTTTTTAGCTAAATCACCTACCTTTTAAAAAATATTAATGTTTTTGCTGAGTGTAGATCATTTGTGCCCTGTATTTTCAATAGTTTGACTTTTCTCAAAAGATTCTAAGTACAAGTGCCTAAAGATTTTAAAACTGTACATCCATTTTAGCGTCTTTCATATGTTATTGCAGGCCATGACGGAGGCATGATCATCTTCAAGCTGGAGAAAGAGCGACCTCCCTTTGCCGTACATGGAAACATCTTGTACTATGTGCATGACAAGTACCTCAGGAAGCTGGACTTCACCACCTCCAAGGACGTGGCCGTCATGCAGCTGAGAGGGTGAGAGGACAAACTGCTATTTGGGGGGGGTTATGTGTTTCTTTATAGTAGGTAGGAGAGAAGTGGAACGGGGGCTCTCGTGGCCTAGAGGTTAAGGTGTTGGCCTCTCATTCAAAGGTCCCGGGTTCGAATCCGGGTAGCGACCAAAAAATTTTCTTCTCTAAAATTGTCTCTTTTCACCTCCTTTCCTGCTCTCTAGCAATGTTCTGTTGTCTGCTTTCATTTCCACTTTCTGTCCCCACCCCCTCACCTCCTTTGCCCCCTCCTCTGGGCTCCTGACTCTTTCTGCAGCCTTTCTACTGCTACTCCTTGGCCCTTCCTTACTGCTGTCTTTCTGCCACACCCCTGATCTTCTGGTAGGAAAGATCTACACCTAGCCTTCTCGGACAAGGGCGAAAAATCTCGGAGGGCCCGTGTGCAAGTTGCGCACGTTAAAGATCCCTTGGTGGTCTAAAATCGATAAGAGTAGGCTTCGGCCGCCACCCGGGCAAAATTCAAAATTTCCTACCAACTGAAAATATTAGGTGTGTCCCGCGCGCTCATACGACCTATGCAGTTGCGAGCGCCGTAAAACACTTTACAAAAACAAAAAACAAAAAGAGAAGCGGATGTAAGTGTGGTTCTGTATTCGAACTGAAAGCAGCCATGTAGAGTAGAGCAAACTTTTTATTAGAATAAACGAGTGAAATTTTATTCCAGTACATGGTCTTTTTTCTTTTTTTTTTTTATATTATGAGTTTTGGAGGACATGTAAGTTAATCTCGTCTTTTCTTTGTTTTATTGGTTAACTCTTTTTATCCGGGCTACGAGTATACTCGTAACGAGGACCAGTCCGGGCTACGAGTATTCTCGGAACAGCGATACGGTCTCGTCAAAGAAGCTAGTTCTGTTTGTAATTACCAAAATACGCAAATACGGCGATGCTAGCTCTGTGTGAATATTTTAATTTTCCAATGAACAGTAGTTTCTTTGTTTTTGATGGGTGTAGAAGCTTGAAAGATGTCTCGAAAACGCACATTCGCGACCGACGAAGTACTTTTTGAAGTTGCGCTGGGTTGTGAGGGGGAATGATACTAATTTGATGATAGTGACTCTGAAATAAGTGCCGTAAATTCCGTTGTGGATGATAAGAAACATGACTTAGACTCATCTAATAGCGATTCAGATCATGGTGAAGGGGTCAGTACTGGAATTCGTGTTCGATGGGTAGGGCTAGATCTAGATCTATAAAATCCAGTGGGACGTCGTGGGCGTGGCAATCAGGGTCAAGTTCGAGGGTGGAATACACCTCAAAATCTACATTGTGCTATTGGTGTATTTCCTAACCACATACATTTACAAAAACTACTTTCAATTTCTAACATAACTGCCAAATTTCCTTTAAAACCTTAGAGTAAAAGTAAGAAATATAGCACTTTTAACTATACGCACTGACTTCCGACTCAAACGGCGCGGCAGCCCCAGGACGGGTACAGAGTCCGTAGGGATACGGCTAGGATAAAAAGAGTTAAATAACATTTAAAAATTGAGGCAAAAGATAGCCCTGTTTTGTCCTATCTTCATATATATTCAGTTTTTCCTTTTATTTAAAATGCATACTTAAAATGATTCAAATGATATGTCTTTTTTGTGTTGGTACTAGAGGGTGCTTGTACTTACTGTTATCTTTCTACTGAAGTTAATTGTCGTTACTTTCTAGGCTAGTGTATAATTCTGTTTAAAGCGTGGGGAAAGCTCAGCTGAATTTTTCTTTACTTTGCTATACCAGTGTTGTGAGAGGTATCTCAACATTTTCACAATTTTCTTGGCTAATGTCAGTATTTTCATTTATTACTTGTCCCATGGTAAATGTCTGTAGTTTCATTCATGTAAAACTTTGTTATGAGTAATATCTGTATTTTTACTTACTTATTACATTTTGTCCTCAGTGGGTCTCGGTCTCCCGTCTCCTGTATGTCATACAACCCAGCTGAGAATGCCATCCTGTTGGTCACTGTAAGTAGTTCTTTATTTGGCTTCGAAAAGAAAGTTGTTGGAGGTATACCCTACAGTACCCTCGTCTTCATCATTTCTTATCTATTGTTTATATTTTTCGTATGTTGAAAAGAGGGAAAAAATACGCTCTGTATGACTATACTGAGGTGAAGTGGTCTTGGATTTCTTGTGTATACTGAAAGACAGAATAGTTGGAGGATTGCATTAATAAGTTTTCTTTTCTCTTTGCTCCTTTTCATCTTTCAGTGCCATGTCTTGATTTTGCGGGTATATTTGACATTTAAATAAGCTGTAATATTGATGTTTTATATTCTTTAGCTTCTTGCTAGGTATTATGACATATGATTTGTATTGTAGTCGGTTTGTAAGTAGAGTTAACTCACTGAACTTCTAAGCAAGTTGAAAGAATTTTGGTGTATTTTTGCAAATTTGTTTCTAGAATGTTTTTTTTTAAATTTTGGCGAATGAAAAGATAGCATACATTGTATGCATTTCTTTGTAATGCAGGAAGTTTTTACTTTTAAAACTTTCTTATATCTCGCAAGACCTTTCGGCAATACTATGATTATGAGACCAGCTGATGGTCATTAAAAGGACATTGATTAGAATTTGTTATATTTCTTCAGAAAACCAGCAATGTTGAGAACAGCACCTATGACCTGTATGTGGTGCCCAAGGACTCTGACTCCCAAAACCCTGATGGTGAGTAGCACAGCATGGAATTCTCCATCTCATATTTACTTTTAGGCGAAAGAGAAGGCTGCATAATGTACTGATTTTTCCAGTGTTTACTGAATTTGGACCTGTTATACTGCTATACCGATAAACGTGCCGTAACTGTAGAATTTAGGATGTGTGTTGAAATTTTTTAAAATTGCTCCTTCTCTTTCACATGTCCTTGCCAGTTATTGAGTTTTTTTGTTTTTGTTTTTGTTTTTGTTGAACTCTACCCTTCTTCTGGGGTGGCTCATAACTTTGGTGAATGTTCAGTGCCAAAGTTCACAGGCAAATACAAAACGGCAAAGCTGGGGCTGTATAACAGGGTGACTGCCAGGCCCTGAGGACTCTTATTATTATTATTTTTATTATTATTATTATTATTATTATTAATTTTGCCTTACGGAAAATAGCTTTTGCTCTCCAAACTTTAAACGCTTGTCATTACGAGGTCAGTTAGTTCAATTTTTTCCGGTCACGTTTGCAGTGTTTACTCAGCTTTCCATGTTGACAAGAGAGTTTCGTGCAGATAAAACGGGTATGATGGAAGTGTAGGCCTCATATCAAGGCTGGGCAGTCTTGATTGGGAAAATCAAGGTCTACGTTCATTTTTGATACCACCCACTCTCCTTGATGTTTCTGTAATAATAGTAATGTATTTTTTGTTCTTTTTTGCGTATTCCTACAAGATCTCAGCGTGCAGTGAATCTGATCTTTACGTATGTGACTATTTTTTACTACTTCGTAGGGCCCCTTGCCTTCAGGCAGCCACATTTTGATTTAGAAGGTATAGTGATAGTAAAAAGAAAGAATCTTGTACATGATAAACGCAGAAACATCATGGTAGTGGTTAGTATTCATCTTTTGAGTTTTCTCTCTTTCAGCTCCTGAAGGCAAAAGGTCTTCTGGTCTGACAGCTGTGTGGGTGGCAAGGAACAGGTTTGCTGTGTTGGACAGGACTCATTCTGTGAGTAGTTTGGTTTTTCTTTTTCTTTCTTTAAAAAAAAAAGTTTTGACAGGTTGACATGTCACACTGTTGATTACAGCTTTTTAAATACATAATTTGCATGCCTCTGTGGTGTAATGATTAGTCTCTTCACTGTTGCCTACAGAAGATGTGGGTTCGATTCCTACATGGGAGGGTTATTTTATTGAATAACACAGTCTGTCGACTGGAATGCTGGGGCACATTTATCCTGGGTTGGCCTCGACAGATTTAATCAAAGTAGCCCACTTCATAAATGATCTGTATCGTGCTAATGGGGGCAGATTCTAGATGGTTCTGTGAAACGTGGGTTGATGTTGTTTATAATAACTCATTCTCTACCTAAAATGTTGGATTGGCATTGGAATTGGAGGCTAACTTCTGAAACTGCACTGTGGTGGTCAAAGACGTCATTAAGTCCATTCACAATTAGTTTTCAATTGTAACAAGTCGCTTTTTGAAATGGATGGTAAAAGGCAAAATGATGTGCTTAGAATGTCCAACGTCACTGTTGATTAATCTTTTTAACATGTTTAGGCACTAAAAATTAATTTAACTTGTGGAGATTAAGAAATCTATATTGTTGATTAGCAGGGAAAAAAAGTAAGGATTATAAATAAAGGGAAGAACAATTCGGTGAGGTGATGAGTTTATCACTGATAATAAGTCTGTACACAGCACTTTCAGAAGGGTTATTGTTCATCTTCCGTTGGAACATAATGTATGTACACTGCGGGTTGGAAAGTGTCACGAGTAGGTTCTGCTTCTTTCGTCTCCTTTTATTTCATTCGGTTTTGACTCTTTACTGAAACTAGATAACCAAGCTGGCTTAAAGGAAACTTACTGTTACAAATTCTTCCGCAGATTATCATCAAGAACTTGAAGAATGAAATCACCAAGAAGGTGCAAGCTCCCAACTGTGAGGACATCTTCTACGCAGGCAGTGGTTTCCTCCTGCTGAAGGAAACAGACACTGTCACTCTGTTTGATGTACAGCAGAAACGGTAAGCTTTACTTTTCTCTCTGAGTGTACCTCAGTACTTTTTATCCACTGCTCAGTGTAAGACTCCATCATACATCACTTTCCTTAATAACTTATGGTGGAGTCTTACTTGAAGCAGTCATCGTGGTGTTGGACTTAAGTGTTCTCAGGAGTTTTTGCATTGATTGTTGCTTTCGCTTCCCTCTGGCTGCTTTTGTGGTTAATTGTTTGTTGCTGTTCTGTAAAACTGTATACTGGTGGTTTTTAATGAAGAGGTTTAATAAGAAGACTTGATTTTTCATTTGGTGTTGCGGAGAGGTAGCTTAAACTGAATGTCTTCGCTTCTAATGATCTTAAATGTTATTGTGAATCTGAAACCAGTTCAGTTCTGCCAGATTTTAAAGTTCTTTATTCTTTACAGTGGGAATAGAAAAAATTGGTGACATTTTGTAATTGTGCTTCAGGATAGGTATTCTTGTATTTTAAAAATTGGGGATCAGTTTTGCTGCTGATCATAAAAATCATGGGGTTTTACACTGATTCAAGTATGCAATGTTTTTTTGTGATTCAAAAGCTTATTTATTTTTTTGTTTTAGATATAAGAATGTGTTAAGAGCATATTGATTCTAAGCAGTTATTTTTTAGTGTGGCATTATGAATGTGGTCTGTGATTTATACCTGTTCACTTTTGTTATGGTATCAGAATCTTGGCCTCTGTCAAGATCTCCAAGGTGAAGAACGTCATCTGGTCGGCTGACATGACTACCGTGGCTCTCTTCAGCAAGCATGGTATGTGTTTTTCCTAATTATTTAGATAGAATTCTTATCTCTCAGTATTATTTTTTGCACTTTTTTTTCAAGCACTTACATAATTTGCCCTTGGAGTTCTTGTTTGCGAAGTTTTTATAAAGGTTTATGTTTTTGCAACTGAATTTTTTTTCAGCCTTCACTGAATGATTTTTCATATTTGAGCTTAAACTACTGTTTGATTGTGCATTCTATTCAAGTCTTGTTTTTCTTTCTTGTCCATCTGCAGTGGAAAATCTATTGCAGTCTTGTTTCTTCTACGTCATTTCTGTTTTTCTTTGCCCGTGTCTGTTCTTGGCAGGGTCTGTGTTGCTTTCAATCATTGTGTTGACTAGTGGCAAACTAGGGATCTACCCTTTATTTTGATATGTTTGTTGTTTTTCCTGTCCATGCTCAGTGTGGTGATTATTGTGTCATAAAACTCTTTATGCTGTTCCTAGAAACTTGAAGTGAATGAGACTAAGTTTCAAGAATTTTAGAAACCATACTCCTCAAGTACAAAATTGGAATGAAATGACTGAGTATGATGTTGTCAGTTTGCTGAAAGCAGTGGTTCTGAATATTTGGCATCTTGCTTACAGAGGGTGCCACTAACGTCGTCCTGCTTCTTCATGTTGTTTCTTATTTTCTTAGTTTTACCCTGGAGAAAACATCTCTTTAATGTTCGTATGTTGTTTTCTTTACTGAACCCTGAAGGCGTGATGATGGCTGTGGTGTTGTGATGTTAGCTTTGTTTGATAATAGCATTTATTCTTTCTTTTCAGTGATCTCCATCTGCAACCGTAAACTGGAGAACCTGTGCACGATCCATGAGAACATTCGCATCAAGTCTGGTGCCTGGGATGAAAGTGGGGTCTTCCTCTACACCACCTCCAACCACATCAAATATGCTTTGACTAATGGGTGAGTAACTTTATTGAAAATTACTTTTTTCATTGTTTTATTTTTTATTTAGTGTTTCTGGTATACTGCTTCTTGGCAAAATGTTTCTGGTCTTGCCCTCACTAGCCATAACCTGGAACTTACATCTTTGTGCAATGTTTTTTTTATCGCTCCATCGTTCCTCCCAATATATGGAAATGCGTCTTCATTATATCATCATTTTTAGCCTCATATTTGTATTTCATTTCCCAGCGACCATGGCATCATCCGTACTCTGGACCTGCCCATCTACATCACCCGCATCAAGGGCAACTCTGTCTACTGCCTGGACCGACAGTGTCGACCCCGCATGCTCGGCATTGACCCCACGGAGTTCAAGTTCAAGCTGGCTCTGGTCAACAGGAAGTACGAGGAGGTCAGTATTTAATTGCCATAGATTAAACATTTCCTTTTCCTATTAAACACCTGTAGTCTTTATCTGTCCTCCTTTTTTATGTTTGTTACTCTATTGTAACACCTCTAATCTTTGGCACTTATATTACCTTATTGTGTTGCAAGTGCCGTAAAATTCTTACTAAAAGTAAAACTAAAATTTGGGCTGAAGGCTAAAGGTACGTGAGCCTAAGGCTTAAATGTCTGTCTTATGTTTATGTAGTTGCGAGAGCAGTGAAACCGTTACTAAACCAAACCATAATGTCTCCTGTGTGTGTGTGTTTAGGTTCTCCATATGGTGCGCAACGCCAAGCTGGTGGGCCAGTCCATCATCTCGTACCTGCAGAAGAAGGGCTACCCTGAGGTGGCTCTGCACTTTGTCAAGGACGAAAAGACTCGCTTTGGCTTGGCTCTGGAGTGCGGCAACATTGAAGTGAGCTGGTTACTGTCTGTTCCTCATTTTCAAGTTTTTTTGTTTTAAGGATATTTTTTTTCAGATGTAATACATTAAGCTTTTTTGAGGGTTCAAATATTGTATATAGAGCATTATTATAATATCAGTGCTCTCAGACACAAAGTGGGTACGTATGAGGCTCTACCAAAAATTTCCATGGGTCCTAAATTATAGGACCTGCAGCTCTATGTCACATGGGTAAATGTTTATAGTGGAAAGAAAAGAAAAGAAATGCTGAAAGGACATTAGAAGTGTGGCTCTGATTGAAATAGATTTACAGAAACAAACGAGTTTGTCTGTCTTCTATGAATGACGTTTTCTGTTTACTTTGTTGCTCTGTTCACAGCAACAGCAGAAAGTTTGTTTCACTTCTTTTTAATGCTTATGTTAACAAGATGTAAGTAAATAATGTTTGTATTCTGATGTAGATGTATCACGATAAAGTGTTTGACAATTGAGGCACTGAAGAATGTTTGTGCTTCCAGTTTGGTCTGTAAGACATGGTTTTCCATAATTTCAAACTTTCTTATTGCAACATTTGTATGTCTGTCTAAGTGCAGTACAACTTATGTCTGTGCCTTATCCGAAATCCTGATGAAACATTACTGACTTTTTGTTCCCGTGTCAGATTGCCCTCGATGCGGCTAAGGCGCTGGACGATGCGGCGTGCTGGGAGAAGCTGGGGGAGGTGGCGCTGCTCCAGGGGAACCACCAGATTGTGGAGATGGCCTACCAGAAGACCAAGAACTTTGACAGGCTCTCCTTCCTCTACCTCATCACTGGCAACTTGGAGAAACTTCGCAAGATGATGAAGATTGGTGAGTGGGTCTTTCTTCTTTTTTGTTTTTCTTTCCGTTTTTTCCCTCCTTTTTTTTTTCTTTTTTTTTTTTTAGTAGATCTGTATGGATATGATTTGGATGCTGAGAATGTTACAGGGGTAATGATAAATTTGAAGAAATCCAGGGAAAATTATGAAGATTAATGGGTGGTAAGTGTTTTTGTAGAGAGGAATAGGAATGGTTAGGAAGCTGAGAATGTTTAAGAGTATTGTAAGGTCTGCTGGAGTGATCATGGATTATAAAGCACGTAGAACCTACTTTCTGCTGGAGATTTGCACCGTGCTGATGAAGTTTATTTTAACATCCCTTCAGCGTTTGCTCCTCTTCATGGCTTCAAGATTTCTTTCTTTCCCTGGAATTCATTTGTAGATATTCATCTGAAATGCGCACGTTCTCTGTAAGACTGTGTAATGCAGACTTTTACATAGTTCCATTTGTCTAAGAACATATTTTGCTTAGAGAAATCCCACCAACTACTGTTTCATACAAGCAGTCGGTTTCTTTCGAACTTAAAAAAACAAAAGTAATGAAAGCAAATGTAGAGCATTTCCTTGGGTGTGGGGTTATTTTAACTTTTAATCGCCCACAGTCCAGCTTTGGACTAGTTCCTTGGTACTAGCTTCCATCGTTTACGCTGTGGACAGTAACTGGGTCATGTCCTATTCGTGGACGTGTGCTCATATCTGTTTTACCACGTAGGGCAGCTTTCTCATAGCTGTGACTGCACTAAGAGGCAGATACATTACAAAGAACTCAATTGACAACAATAGTGTTACAATGTACATCTAAATGGTTTTTAAAAATTGCAGAATGAATGATTATATTTCCCTACATTTCTTATGACAAGCCCATTGTGTTGAGCTGGTGGTGGTAGGGGGGTGCCACTAGTAAGTTTTACTTCTTGTCTTTCCCTCTGTTACTTTTCTGTCTGTCTTATTTTTTTCCTCAGTACTAAAGAGTTGTTATCTTGTCAAAGTACTTTTTATTGTTCATAATTGTCTGCATCTCCCCTTGGGTCTCTTTGAATAAATGACCATATAGATGAAAAACTGTTATGCTGCAGGTTAAAGCACCCACTGTTGATTGCCTCAAAGGTTGGGGGAATGATGCAAGTGAAGAAAAAGAAAGAGTTTATATTTATCTTATTTTCTCTTTTTTCCCCCCAGCTGAGATCCGCAAGGACACGAGTGGCCACTACCAGAATGCTCTGCTGCTCGGGGATGTGAGTGAGAGGGTGAAGATCTTGAAGGGCTGTGGACAGAGTAAGTGTCAAGTGGACTTGATATTTCCTGTTCACATTCTCTGATAATGGTCGACCGTTTAGTTCAACTTCCAACCTCCTCAGTGGAAAGGAAAGAAAATTTTGACTGCAAATGCCTGCTGGCTCCGACACACTTTCTTTACTGAAAATGAAAACTGGCTGCAGCTTAATGTCAGTGGTCTATTTTTGTCATGGCCAAGCTTACTGTTATGGAAATTTCAAGGAAGAAATAAACAGCTTGTTCGAATGAGTTAAACTTAAGGGCTGATTTTTATTACTTGCTAATCTTAATCTTTTCTGCTCACTGTCATTATTGGGCTTTGTATGTGCGATGAGGATTTTATGTATCAATTTATTTTTCAATACGTGAACGCAGGGAACTTGTGTTTGTTTTTTTATTCATATGCTGTCTTTCCTTGTGAAGCAGTTTTAAGAGTGAAATGTTCTGTTTAAATGTGCTTGCACTTGCAGACGAAATTCTAAAAATATTTTTTGTGCTATTCAATAGTTTTTACAAGTTGTCTGATTAGACTGAAATTAGCAATATTGTAAACCAGGGCTCTCTCACTGTGGCTGCTTGGTGGGGCTCTGATTTGTCTGTGTTTCTGTTGCCTTTCATGATTTGATGTGCTTCTCTTTACTCAAACTGGGTAGTATGAGTGCACCACCGGTAGGTCTTATTTCTTTTCTCTCTCTCCTTTGTTTCTGTAGGGTCTGCTCAAACAACCGTTAGTGTCGGTGTGCTTCTCTTTACTCAAACAGTACAAAAGAACAGTTTTCTGTTCGTACAATGTTTAAGTTTGTCTGTCCTGCTTTTTCCTGCTCTAAATGACAGTTATTGTGTCAACGGGATTCTCTTTTCTGAAATCATAAAACTAAACCCTCTTTTTCTCCTCTTTCAGAGTCCCTGGCCTACCTGACAGCAGCTACCCACGGGCTGGAGGAGGATGCGGAGGAGCTGAAGGAGTCGTTTGGTGAGGAGGAGCGCGTGCCCGACCTGTACCCTAACGCCTCTCTCCTGCAGCCCCCCGTGCCCATCACGCAGCAGGAGAGCAACTGGCCACTGTTGACTCAGCCCAAGGGATTCTTCGTGGGCGCCATGGCTGCCCGTGCAGGTATGATGCATTTCCTTTTTTACTTTGATAATGTGTTGTTGTTTTTTAAAAGTTTTTTTACCCCAATGTATTTTTGAGGATATTTGATTTATTGGTTAGTGTGTTTTCAGTATTTTTTCAAAATTTACATTGTGATTGATCGGTTGGTGGGTGTATTGTTGCTTCTTTTTTTTGTGTGTGTGTTTTTTGTTGTTGGTTGGATGGTGGGAGTGTTGTTGTTTTTAAGGAAAAAGTATTTTACTTTGTTGTTTTTTGTGAACTTCATGGTGTAGTCACCTTTTGCTACTTGCTTTCAGCGTTTCCTCATTGTTGTAATCTGTCAACCATTAAGCATGGCTAGGGTTTTGTTGACTGGCTGTGAGCTTCACTTCCACCAGCCTCCAAAGTATTTGTGTTTGTTTGTTTGTTTGTTTTTTTATTTTTGGTTGTTATAGTTTGATGTCCTAATTTTTTTCTCTGCCTCTGTTGTCGGTCAATTGGTCTTTTCTCTTCCTGGCAACTACACAATGAATGATATACTCATTCTCATTTTTTTCTATCCAGCGGGAGGCAAGCAGTCATCTGTGGCTGCGACTCTGCTCGCCGAGGACGACATGGGTGCTGGAAGTGGCTGGGGAGATGATGTGGAGCCCCTGATGATTGATGAAGGTGACAGCTCCTTTTTTGTCTGTTGCATGTGTGTGCGTGCTCGCATTCATGCATGCGAAGAGATTATGTTATATTTCTTTCCCTCTCTTGTTTCTGTCTGTCTTGCTTTTTCTAAGCTTTAATTTACAGTTATTGTGTCTTTGTCCTTGTCAAAAGCTAACAAATTAAAAACTCTCTTGGGTGGTTGGCGGGTGCTCTTGTATGGTTTGCTCCTTCTTTCATATGAAACAACTATTGTCTTTATCTCTCCTCCTTCTTTTTTATGTTTCTTTCTTGTAACACCTCTAATCTTCGGCACTTATACGACCTTATTGTGTTGCAAGTGCCGTAAAACTCCTTCTAAAACTAAAACCACTGAATGAAGATATAGAAAACTTACTTTTATTAATATCTTGTCCTGGCAGATGGTGGCTTCGGTGATGGTCTGGATGAGGAAGTTGTTGAGGCCGGAGAGGGAGGAGGCTGGGACGTAGACGATGATGACCTGGAGCTGCCGGCAGATCTGGTGAGCTCTGAGAGACTGGTGGTGATGGTACTGTGTTTTGATGCCGCTAGTTCATTTTTTACATCCTGAGGATGCACTGTTTCATATTTGCATTTGCGTTTTATTTTGTTTGTTTGTTTTTTTTCACTCGTTTCTCTTTGGCAGAATTTGTCGTCTGTTTGTGTATTGGGTGTCTTTTTTTTTCTTCATTCCAGTAATTTATTTTAACCTTTTCTTTTCTATGTCGAAGTTGATGATTTTACTGTTTTTGTAATTCCAGTACATTCCTGAAATCTTACTAGATTTACATTACATTGCTCCTCTAGACCACATGTTGAGTCAACTTAATGACGAAAGAAACACATCTGTCCTTTAATTGCTCAATTTGTCTTGTGCCAAAAATAGTTTTGAGTTGTTGTGTTTTTTTTTACCTTCCTGAGGAAGAGTTTTGAGGCATCTCCCCTCAATCGAACCACATCCTTAATGTTGTTGCAATTTACAGTCAAACCTGTGTAAGACGGCCACCCATTGTCAAGGAGAAAAGTGGCTGTATAAGACAGGTGGCCGTCTTAGGCAGGACTGATCAAGATGAAGAAAACAAACCATTCCCATCTGAGGTCCAAATTGAAAGGGGCTGCATTGTTGTTGTTTTTGTTGTTGTTGTTGTTGGTTTGTATTTTGTTTGTAATTTTTGTTTTGTTGCTGATTTTGTGCAAGGGTGATGATAAAACGAAATGTATCAGACGAGGAAGACCGAGTGCCATGTTAAAACAAACACATGCGTCGCCACCCCTCGGAGAACGAGCGATGCTTCTGTCGCAAGTTGATGTTGACTACTACCTTTCTTAATTTGTTACAGACTAGGTAAACTGTGACCACTCATCTCACTTACGATTTGTGTATGAGTTCAGGGTGGGGCTTATGGGTTATGAGGGATCACACGCTTACCTCACCATTAGCTGAAAATTGGTACCTATTGGTCAACAGTGGGAGGGGCCTGCGCAACATGATCGGTTGGAGAGGGACTACCTAACAACAACGACAGGTGATTGAATTATGACGGCTCGCCCACAACGCCAGGGGCCAATGAACAATTTATGGCAAAACGTAATGGAGTCACTAAGGTGACCGTCTAAGACAGGTGTTATTGCTTAGTGTGATAGGGGTTGTGTGTTAAAATATGGTGGCCGCGGCCGCGTTGGACAGGTGCCCGTTTTACACAGTTAAATTATATAGAAAAACGCAGGGGGGGGGGGGGGGGAATGGAAAGTGGCCGTCTTATAGAGGTGGCCCTCAGGGCAGGTTTGACTGTATTTTGCTATAAAAACCTGGTGTTTGTATTTTTTATTGAGAAACTTTTATTCTGAAATTCTTCTGACCCAGGTGCTGGTTATCCTTTCCTGCCTATGTATTGTATCCTCAGTGTTTCTTTCCCACTGTGAAAATGCCTTTTTTTCTTTTAATTATCTTTTTTTTGTTTTGTTCCAGGATATTGGCGGAACAGCGACAGGAGCAGGAGAAGAGGGTTACTTTGTGCCTCCCACTAAGGGAACAAGCCAGTCTCAGGTACAGTAAAACAGGATATAGCATATGTTTTGTGGAAATCTCTCTCAACAGCAAGCTCTGCTTTCCGCTTTACAATCTATATTATTGCCTCGGCAGACCTAATAGCATTCTGGAACAATTTCAACTTGAAAAGAGGAGTCTGTGTGTTTGTGTGCATATGCACATATGAATGGCTGCCTGTGTGTCTTAGTACTCTTTTCACTGACCTGTAATCAATTTCTGTGGGTGGTTGGCGGGTGTTCTGGTGTGGTTTGCTTCTTCTTTCCTGTCACACATCGTCCTCCTTATCTCTCCTCCTTCTTTGTTGTGTTTGTTACTCTCTTGTAACATCTCTAATCTTTGGCACTTATATGACCTTGGGTTGCAAGTGCCGTAAAACACTTACTAAAACTAAAAAATCTTCATTTCTCCTAGTGGCAATTATTGTAATATTTTTTTTGCTGTTTGAATACTGGTAAATGAAATTGCATCATCTGATAGACTGTAATATGTGGAAGACGTTATGTTTAACTTTTTCACCTTCCTCTTTACTGGCAGGTCTGGTGCAACAACTCGCAACTGCCCGTGGACCACATCCTGGCCGGGTCCTTTGAGACTGCCATGAGGGTAAGTTAGACGAGAAGTCACTTAGTAAAAACCTTAACACACACAAGTGGGGGCTTTCGGGGCCTAGAGGTTAAGGTCTCTTTTTCAAAGGTCCCTTAGACCTGCATGTTTGCCGACAATCGTCTGAAATCCGACAATCACGACCCGACCCGCGAGGCGGCCGATGCTATCGCTAGGCCCACCTGTATCAGTCAATGTGCGTAGTGCGAGGCCTGGCCGACTGCCAGCGCCCCCTTTTTCTCCCGTCGGCTTTGTCGGCACTTTCGTTTTCGTGCCGACCGCCGACGCGCGCTCCGCCGACTGCCGACGTCGGCGTTTCCGACATAATAGTCGGAACCTGAGTAGAAATGCGAATACGAAAAAAGACGACGACCTAAATTATCTACTTTCAGTTTCGTGCTCGAGCGGCCATTTTGAATTTCGTTTTGTTGACAAATTCAATTGTTCAGATCGTGTGGATTCATTCCAGTCCGACTCACTTAGATAATAGAATCTAGATCTAGATCTAGATTTATATAGATCATTATAGACCTCAATGGAGGATTCATATTCCAATTCTATTTTGTCAAACCCTATCATAGGTTGTGCTGTAATATTAATGTTGGTAAAAGGCATTTCATCAGGTGCGTGCATTATTTATTTATTTAGAATCTAGACTCAGCTGAGCCCCTCTGTTCGGAATCGGATGCAGATTTCTAGTTCAAGGCCTATTCCTAGATCCTATTCACTTGTTCTTCTAGATCTAGATTTATTTAGTTTACTAGATCTAGATCTATGTGGAGGATTCATATTCCAATTCTATTGTGTTATTGTATCAAACCCTATTATTGTAGATCAAGCAATATGTAGATGTAGGCCATTATGATTATATTATGCTCCTTGTAAGCCTTGTTTGTTTTGGAGTGTGGTTTTTTAATTTTAAAAATATTTTTCATTTTGGACTTGTGCTGGCCTTTTCACATGAGGCTCGTTGCAGGTTCTTTATTGGGGTAGGCCTAGGGGTAGGGTTAGGTCTCTTCTTTGTTGTGTTTGTTGGGGTGGTCGCTCGTTACTCGGAAGTCCTTCCTTATGACACCAACAAAAGCTCTTTTGGGGGGGGGTTGCGCAAAATTTTCAGACAATCTGGTTGAGGCTCACATGCAGGTCTAGTCCCTGTTTCGAATCCAGGAAGCGACGGAAACATTTTCTTCTCTAAAATTGACTACTTTCACCTCCTTTCCTGCTCTCTAGCAATGTTCTGTCGTTTGCTTTCGTCTCCACTTTCTGCCCCCACTCCATCACCTCCTTTGCCCCTTCGTCTGGGCTCCTGACTCTTTCTACAGCCCTTCAACTGCTACTCCTTGGGACAAGGGCGAAAAATCTCAGAGGTCCCGTGTGCAAGTTACTCACATTCAAGATCCCTTGGTGGTCTAAAATCGCTAAGAGTAGACTTCGGCCGCCACCGTGGCAAAATTCAAAATTTCCTACCAACTGAAAGTGTTTAACTCATTCGCTACGTATTATTTTGGGCTGGTGGACGAATTTTTTTGGGGAGGGCGAAAGGAGATGGTGACTAGTGCACAGTTGTCTTTGTGGCCACAAATTCAAATAGATATCAACATAATATACACCAAAATTTTCAGTATGATTTGTAGAATACATATGTAATGTTTATTTGTGAATTTTTCAACTTTGGTTCCTGTAAGAGGCGATTATGAAACACAATTTTGCTTGGATGCAGATAAAATTTGAAAGTAAGAAAATTAATAATCTTTGGTGAAACTTAAGAAATATGTTCGCATCTAGTCAAATGATACATCAAAATAACCATTAATGAATATAGAACTGGAAAATATTGAAAAATGTTCAGTATTTACACACATTCTACAAAATGTGTATATTTGGATCAAAACATCCGATACTGAAAATTTTGAAAAAAAATAATCTTGAAAAAAAGACAAGATGCATTCACAAACAGAAGAAAGACACTCGTATCTTATACGGAAGTATTCATAATCTTGAGTTGTACTTTTTTTTGTAAGTTCACCAAAAAATAGTGGTTTGGGGGGGAGAAAAAAATGTTTTGAAAATTTAGACCTAAATCTAGATCTAGCACAGAAAAATACTGATTTCTCAATAACAGAGCAATGGCAATTTGAGTCCAATAATATCAATATTCTAAAGAAGAGTCCTACATTTCTTTAGTAAGCAAAAGAATGATACATTTTGTTGTGTAAAAGTACTAAGACAGGTGTCTTAGCTATAATGTGGGTGTCACGATAAAACAAAGTCACAAAACTTAGAAATCGTGTTTCAAAACTGAATCAAAACAGCCGATTTTCGGTGGAAACACTTTATCCGGAAGTCAATGTTATATTATAACCTTTATTTTAACATGGATATGTGGATTGGAATAAAATCTAAGCTAGAATCATAGGTCGGTCCTCGAGCCGTCAGGGGCGGCTTGCAGTACGAAAGTAACTTTCGCCGCGCCGCTGCCTAAAACTGTAACTAACGCACACAAATAAGAGTTGCGTGATGGTTTTCCAATTAATTACAGTTTAAAATAAAAAATTGTCTTGGCACATTCAGTGCTGAGCAAAAACTTAAGCACTTCCATTCCCTGCCTTATGGGGCAATTTTTGAATGAAGTTGTTGGGCAAAGGAAAATCCAACTGCAAAAAGAAAATATAGCGCATTATCCATTAAAATGACTCTATGAAAGAACCTAAACATATCCAGAGTGGTTTCCCTTTTCTCATGTGTTGATTGATAAAATGCAAAGGCTGAGCTAACCTTTCACTGATTTTTTTCTGCTTCCTAAAGAGATAGCGAGGGTTTTGCAAGAATTCTCATCAAGTGAATGCAGGTGCAAATCAACCGTGCAAGAATTTTTATTTGTGGCGTTAAATGAGTTGATCTGCTTCCCCGGTGAAAGGGTTCTATAATTGCATCAGCTGACCATAAATGCTCTCTTCTACTCAGCCTCATAACTTTTGTGTTCTTTGGTTGCATGACCAATGTGTGTTCACAGTGCTGTTAAACAAACAATTTGAGTAACTTTAATTGTTGTCTCTCTTCCCTCTGGCAGTTGCTGCACGACCAGGTTGGCGTGGTGGAGTTTGAGTCGTACAAGCAGCTCTTCCTGCAGACCTACAGCCGCGCCCGCACTTGCTACCTGGGCCTGCCCTCGCTCACACCGCTCTTTGGGTACCCTCACAGAAACTGGTGAGTCGTGTTTGGTCTCTGTGGCCGTGGGCTGCTCATTGACCTTGATGTGCCTCGCATTAGTCTGCTCATGTTCTCGTTTGTTCGCTTGCTTGCATATACATGTCTTTACATGCGCAAACCTGTGCACAGAGCTGGTAGTATACTCCGGTACTTGTACTTATGTCACAATTTTCGGTACTTTTACTGTACTCCGGTACATTTTAGAGAACCAGTACTTTTACTACTGTACTCCGATACGTTTTATAAAAGTACTTTTGAGTATTTTTAAAGTACATTTTGAGTACTTTTGAAGTATAATGAAAGGGTAAGTGCCTGCATTTCTGATCATAATTTACAGAACAAACACCCGGGCGGGCACAGCCGATCAACCAAGAGTTAAAAGTTGAGATCAAAGAACTGCCCGTCATGAATTGAATACAATGCTTGTGATCACATTCACGAGAGTGGCTGATCTTTGACGTGACGAGCAGTTCTTTGATCTCAACTTTTCCATTTCTATGCTGGCCCTTTTTATCAATTTTATATTTTCTTAAGAGCAACTTTGTATCTAGATTTTCCAATTTGGATACTTTTTCTGTAGAACTTTCCGACCTCTTGGGCTGACTTACATTTGATCACATTGTCTTGCTGAAACAAGTTCTATTCATAATATCACTTACCTACTAGTGGCGTCTTTGTTTGTTTTTTTTGGTCAATTTCACGGACCATTTCCACCTACGTTTAGTGCGAACATTGTATATTCAAATGCTTTGTATAATATTTACATTTTTAGTAATAAATGGCCTAATTTGTCAAATGTACTAGATATCTTATTTAATATGATGTTTTGCATTAGCACTGAAGTGTTTTAGCATTTTAGTAGAAAGTACTCAAAATGTACCCATAAGTACTTTTTTAAAAAGTACTAGTACTCAAGTACATTTTACAGGAAAGTACTTTTACTGTACTTAAGCACATTTTTTAGATTGTACTTAAATTTGTACTTAAGTACTTTTAAAAAAGTACTTTAACAGCTCTGCCTGTACATTCGTACCCACAAACACATTTAATTTCACTTATTTTTTATTAGAAAATGTTGCTTAGGAATAAGATTCTGAAGCCTATAGTAGTGGCCTTGACTCGGTTTTATAGAGGAAAGGTTGAAGCACTACTGGTTTTTTTCAGTGGTTTCATTATTTTTTTTTACATGTTATGTTCAGCTATTGATACTCAAAGGAGATGGTTGTCACAGCAAGAAAACTAAAACAAAATCTTGGATGGTGATCTTTACTTCATGCAAAAAAAAAGAGAAAAATTTAGGATGGTCCATTTTTGTTTCATTTCTGTTGCTATAATTTCAGGAAAGAGGCGGGTGCGCGGGCTGGCATCCCGTCTGTGGGCCTCAAGCTGGCCACCCTGGTGCAGCAGCTGCAGGTGGCTTATCAGATGACCACCGGAGGAAAGTTTGCTGACGCAATCGACAAGTTCCGCAGCATTTTGTTGAGTGTACCACTGTTAGTTGTCGACTCCAAGCAGGAGATTGCTGAGGTAAGATGGATTTCGCTTTATAGCTGATACGTATATTATAAATAGGGACCAATTTGGTTCAAAATTGTCTAAGGGCTCCAATGGTAGGTCCCACTCCTTCTTTTCTTTTCCTGTGTCAAATTATCTTGAAGGTGTCGGTGTACTTCTCTGTACTCAAAAATTGTCTAACATGTAGGTTTTTTTCAAAATCTGTCGCATTAAGTGGTAGACTCGCCTGTTATAGAAAAATACATTTGATACTTTGAAGATGAAGATTTGTTGAAATTGTCCAATGTAATGCTAGTTAAAAAACAAACAAACAAAAAAAACTTGAAAATTTAGTATTTTCTTTGCAATTTTCAATTTTCCCCTAATGTTTAGTCTAGTTTATCTATTGTTAATGCAACCATGATAGTAATAAAAGCAATGAAAACATTTCCCATTTTCTTTCAAAATTCTTTATGTGATTTATGGAGAGCCGGGAGACATGATAGCAAGAGACATGATTTAGTACTATCTTTTTATATTATTTCTTTTGAGACCAGTGTCAATTGTAGAATGGCTTCCACTCACTGGTGTTGCATGCAGAAGAAGTTAATCAGATTCCTGATTGGGGAAGTTATTTTCTCAAAGATGTTTGTCTGTTTCCAAGGGCGCTGTATCCAACTTAGCTGGAGTTGACCCTGACTGTCAGGTTTTAAGCAAAGCAGCCCACTGCCTAAATTCTTGTAACTGTGCTGTTTTGGGCGTAAAACATAAGGAACAGTCTTGTCAATATTTTTGTTTTTTTAAAGTTTCCAAATATAGCCTAGCACGTACATAGCTAACGTATGTGAGGTGTGCTGACAAAATGAGTTACTTCTCGCAATCCACAAAAGGAGATATTGGCCAAAAATCGACACAAGGATCAAATTTGTAGATTTTCTATTGATGCCATATTTTTGAAGTATAATAAGCCTTTTAATATTTCATACTTATAAATTATAAAAACTTCACCTATAAGCGTGACGTATCTGTTTCCATAGGTCTCAATTCCGAGAAGTAACTCATTTTGTCATCACGCTTCACATATGTGTATCAAACAGATTTTCAGGGCCCGATTTTTTTCTTATACCTGTATATTTTTGTTTTTTAAACATGTACATTGTAAAATTTGTAAGTAACGAAAAGATTTCTAAGTCCTGCTGATTTAACTTCATGCATGCCAGACCATTTATTTCAATATTATAATTTGTGTTCCTATGTAGGCCCAGCAACTGATGGAGATTTGCCGTGAGTACATCGTTGGGCTCAGCATGGAGAACACCCGTAAGGAACTGCCCAAGGCTAACCTAGAAGAACAGAAGAGAGTGTGTGAGGTATGTGAGAGCGCTGAGGCTATACTGTACCGCTATTGCATCAGAAATGATGCAGAGCTGTGGTTTTTGCAATGGGACATGCTGTTTTGTATTGTTGTTTTGTACGTATAATTGTGAAACATATTGTACTATGGTGTGAATGACTCGCATTTTAATTACCAGGGGCGGTTCTTGAACTGGGGCTTTTTGAGGGGTTTTCAAGACTCTCAACCTTCTAGATCCTGTCCCGTTGTTAAAGGGACGCTACATTTGGAACTCCTGCCTTTCAAATAGCCTTATAGCGTCAAACCATTACCATACATATTTTTACAGACAAGTCCGTCTTCACACTTAATTCAATTATTCTGTAACACCACTACACCTATTCCCAAATTTCAAGTGAACTTTATGTTGATGCCAGATTCCTGCTTGTAGTTATTGGAATACTTGGTTGAAATTATTGTACTTTCCTCATGTTCATGTCTTTTAATATGGCCGTTTCTGTGCCAATTCTCTACCAAAAGATTGTAAACTTTCCAATATGCTGCTGTTTAAAGTTGGATTCAAACATGAATTATATGCTCATGGAATGCTTTGACTTCTATTAAGCCAGATTCAAACACAAATTGATATGTACATGTTTATAACTCAACCATGTCTGGAAATGTGCTCCACAGATGGCAGCGTACTTCACACACTGCAACCTCCAGCCCATCCATTTGATCCTCACCCTGAGGACAGCCCTCAACCTATTCTTCAAGCTCAAGAACTACAAGACTGCGGCTTCCTTTGCCAGACGTCTTTTAGAGCTGGGACCCAAACCGGATGTCGCACAGCAGGTTAGTGTTTTTATCTTTACTCTTTTCAAGGGCTTTTGTTTGTTTGCTTACTTTACAATGCCGAAAATGAAAATGACCTAAATTCCCCCCCCCCCCCCCCCCACCCCCACCACCACGAAGCTGGGGTATGGTGTTAGTTTTTACTTTAAACAAGGTGCCGCCACTTTCATTTAAATTTGTGAAAGTTTAGTTAACATTAATGTGTGTGAAGTAGCATTTCAAGTGTACATAATGGTCCAAAAGGAAACGAAAGTTGCTTGGTACCGTAGTTTGAGAATATTGTAGCCTGGAAATATTTATGCATCAGAGAACTAAGTGTGTTGTATACCTCTTTCTCCTTCTCAGACCCGCAAAATCTTGGCAGCTTGTGAGAAAAACCCAACAGATGAACAGGAACTCAAGTATGATCAACACAATCCCTTTGACATCTGCGCCGCTTCATATGTCCCCATCTACAGGTACATTACAATTTTTTTTTTCAAGTTAAGAGCACTTATTTTATTCATGTGTCCTGGTAGCTCACACAGTTTCACTGAAACTCGCTGACATTGTAGGCCTATATTACCGTTTTGTTACCATGGAGCAGGACACGGCATTGTCATCACACTTGTTGAGTGCATGTCATCACACTTGTTGAGTGCATTGTCATCACACTTGTTGAGTGCATGTCATCACACTTGTTGAGTGCATGTCATCACACTTGTTGAGTGCATGTCATCACACTTGTTGAGTGCATGTCATCACACTTGTTGAGTGCATTGTCATCACACTTGTTGAGTGCATGTCATCACACTTGTTGAGTGCATTGTCATCACACTTGTTGAGTGCATGTCATCACACTTGTTGAGTGCATTGTCATCACACTTGTTGAGTGCATTGTCATCACACTTGTTGAGTGCATGTCATCACACTTGTTGAGTGCATGTCATCACACTTGTTGAGTGCATTGTCATCACACTTGTTGAGTGCATTGTCATCACACTTGTTGAGTGCATGTCATCACACTTGTTGAGTGCATGTCATCACACTTGTTGAGTGCATTGTCATCACACTTGTTGAGTGCATGTCATCACACTTGTTGAGTGCATGTCATCACACTTGTTGAGTGCATGTCATCACACTTGTTGAGTGCATGTTGCTATTGCTCAAATATTTCAAATCAAGAAAAAAGGAATAATGTCCGTTTGACACTATTTTACGATGTGAGTGGGAAAGAACATTTTGAATCGCCGACGTTCCCCACTTCTTGACAACAGTGAATATAATGCTGGTTGTCTTGTCTCTACAGCTTAGATTACTTTTATGGATCTGAGTGCTTGCTGCCGTTATCCTTCTGCCCATCTATTGAACGCTTCAGCATGCAATTAGTGTAAGTCTAGCAGCTGACTCCTTAGGAGCTGAGTTTCATGGGTCCAGCTGGTTCAGGGCTTATAGAGTACAGACATAATTTAATTTATTAATGAAAGTGAAAAAAAAAAGTTTGTTTTTCTTTCTCGTTCTCTTTTCTGGCTGGTGTACTGCTATGTATAGTGTTTATGACGGAGCATTCCTGTCTGTTCCACAGAGGTAAACCAGTTGTCAAATGTCCACTGAGTGGAGCCTGCTATCTGCCAGAGTTCAAGGGTCAAGTGTGCAGAGTCTCTAAGGTGAGTGCGGAAAAGTGATGGTTCGGGGAACTGAATGAGATGCGATATCATATACCTTTATTCTGTGTTAGTGCTTATGAAAAGAATTTATGGTCATGTTGAAGAATAATGTAACATAAGTAGGTCTTGCTTATGTGTGTGTGTGTCCCCTCTCTCTCTCCTCCTCGTGGGTGGTTGGCGGGAGCTCTGGTGTGGTTTGCTTCTTCTTTGATATCAAACATCTATCGTCCTTATCTCTCCTCCTTCTTTTTTATGTTAGTTACTCTCTTGTAACACCTCTAATCTTTTGGCGCTCATATGACCTTATGCAGTTGCGAGCGCCGTAAAACCTCTACTAAAACTAAAACTAACTCTCTCCTCCTCCCCTCTCTTCAGCTTTCCCTTCCGGGGTGTTGAGAGGGTCCTGCTTTTTTCTTTCCCTCTGTTTTTCCTGTTTGTCAGTCTATTACTGTGTCATTGTGTTTCTTTTTTTTTTTTTAAAGTCAAAACGCTCCAAAAATGACCCTTTCTTTACTATAAGGAAGGTTGTTTTTTTCTCTCACAAGATGAGCATTCTTTTAGCACAAGATAATCATGACTATGAAGTTTGACTTTTCAGTTGCTTCACCAAGTGAAAAAGATTTCTGTGTTGTGCTGGTGCGTTGCTTGCAGCCAGCCCCCCTGACTCTTCTAGTTCTGGTCTCTGAATTAAATTGAAAGCATGTGAGGGGGTATATTTAGTAGTTTGATTAAATGCATTTGGTGGGTGGTCTGGTGAGGTTTGCTCCTTTTTTCCTTTCAACCTTCTGTCATCTTTATCTCTCCTCCTCCCTTTTTTTGTGGTTTGTTAATCTCTTGTAACATCTTTCATCTTTGGCACTGATATGACCTAATTGTGTTGCAAGTTCCGTAAAACACTTACTGAAACACTAAAACAGTTATTATGAGTTAAGATGATTCAAATGCAAGTTTGTTTTTTTGTTCTTACAGGTGACAGAGATTGGGAAGGACTGCATCGGCCTAAGAATCAGCCCCATCCAGTTTAGATAGACGATCAACCTTTTTCTCCGATGTAGACCAGAATGTCTCCATTCTTCCTGCTGCCATCATCCCAGTACATTGATCATTTATTTTGTCAAAGTTTTTTTGAGATGACATTCATTCTGTAAAAATACATTTCTGATGTTGTTTTCAGTGGTATTTGCTCATGATAAGGGCTCAAGCACATTGGACCATGTTCCAGCACAGGTTCACCCCTATCGCAGAAATAGGTCAGAACTGGAATGGATCTGATGCTAGTTAATAGAACAGGTGGCCGAAAACTGAAAAAAGTGAAAGGAGTGACAATGAAAAGGAACAGTATAACTTCTGACTCCATCCTGAGAAACGGATATTGGTACTCGTTTCTCTGTAGAAGCAAAAGAAAGTAATTAAAACAAAGTCGACTATGAAACTGCTGTATAATACACAATTATTATATGCGTTTCAAAGTTTAGCCTCTACTGGGTCCTGTATTTTGCTAGCCCTTCGAAGGAAGGTGCTGGAACTGTTTCCTTTTGTGTTCGAGTCGAAAGAGCAGAGTTGGGTTTTAAAAAAAATTTCATTAGTCAAAAAATGTCTTGACGAAGAAGAATATGGTAACTTATGAGCTTTTTTCATGTACATTTTCTCATTACTGAGATTTACACGTATATGTTGGGTTCACCCTGTCACTTGTCTGTCGTTCAGGAAGGATGAAAGGGATGAACATTAGATGTATGAAATGTTGAAATGTTTTTGCATATGTTGAAGAGGAGGAGGAAAGTATGCCACTATGCTGTAATCCACTTCTCACTTGAAGATTTATTTGTTATGATTGTTATAATTAGTGAATAGGCACTGCTACTGCTATCAATTAATCATTACCAAATATGATTATAATGAATTCAGTTCAGTACAGTAATTTTATTCAATGACAATTTATTTAATAATTATTAAATTATTATTGTAATTGGTATTTTTTAAAGAATAATTTGGGTGTGTCACCTACTTATTCAAGAGCCTTTGCTGTGAATTTCACACTGAAGATTCTTTGTCCTCCCTAATTTTTAAGGTTGACACTGTTGGAATGAATGTTGAATTCTACGAATACAATTTCTGGGGCCATTTAGTGGCTCAGTTAGGCGTGTTAAATTGTTGATGTGCTTGTGGCTTTCTATTTTGTGATGTAGGCCTACTAGGTCTACAATACTAAAAATAAAGTTTTGCCATTATTTTTAGAGCAATGTGTATACAAAGTTCTGTCCTTTTTTTTTGTGTTCCCAATGTGCATATATTGGAATGGGAGTTAAATGTGTGAGGTATGACGAACTGTGACTTGAAATATTATTATTGACCAACGGTCATTGGCGATGTGGTAGAGTCATTTGTGGTTGCTGTATTGTGGCTACTTTGCAATTTTACTGATGTCTTGTGATAATAATCAATAAAAACAATTATGATAAAATTTATCATTAGTGTTCTGGTTATTTTTTTGTTAATTGTAATGATAAACATGCATTCTACCTACTGGGTATAAAATTTAGGAGACATACTTTTGTGTTTGTTGCAATAATCATGTCGAGGAAAAATAGTAAAAGTACCGAGGATGAAACGGAGACCAACACATTTTTTAAAAGCCAGTTTATTATTATAGATTTATGTCATTTCTGTTGCGAAGAAATTGAGCAACTCCAGATGTTTTAACTCGCCATGTAAAGTAGGGTTTGACGGAGTTGCCATACTTATTTTTCTTGCAATAGTGACGAAATGTAGACTCCGTTGCAGTTCATTCAGACTTGGGTGTTAACTTGTCTGTCTCTGGGCAAGCAGTATTGTTGAGTACTTTTTGTATGAAGAGTAATGCATTACAATTTAATGTCGCTACAGCAATGGAAGTTGGTGTATTTATGTCAGCTTTTGAGTGTAATAATAATAGATAGCATTCGTATAGCGCAAATCCCCGCTCAACAGCAAGCTCTATGCGCTTCACAATCTATACTTTTACCCCAGCAGACCTGAGAGCATTCTGAAACAACCTTAACTTCCTGGGAAGCACACAGTGCATGTGGACATTTATAAGCGCTAAAACACTAACATACTGACAAAATCTTTCCCTGTCTATGGCCAGGTACCCATTCTCACCTGGGTGAAGTGAGGAAAATTAGTGTAAACTGCCATTCCCAAGGACACGTCGGGCTCACGGCTCGAACCCCTGAACCCGTAACCTCACGATTACACATACTTCAGTCACTTGGTGCTAACCATGGGAGGACACAGCTCAGTCGAATCCATTGGTCAAATCAAACTCACAAGCATGGGTGCTATGCGGGTGCTCTGGAGTGGTTTACTTCTTCTTTCCTATCAAACTTCTATCGTCTTTATCTCCCCTCTTTTATTCAGTTTGTTACTCTCTTGTAACACCTCTAATAATCTTCAGCACTTATATGACCTTATTGTGTTGCAAGTGCCGAAAATCTTTTAAAAATCTAAACTCACAAGCAGCTGGTTTGAGTGATCTTCTGGCAGCTGGGACCCAAATTTCATGCCATTTTCTCAAAAAGTTTTCAAATTTGAGTAGCCTTCCAGTTTTTCAAACTATCTTTCCGTCCATTGTTTGTATTCTAGTAATCTTGAATAAAATAATATTCCTCTCTGCTTGGAGGTCAAACTTTTTACAAAGTGCAACCAGTTTTCCAACTGTGTTTTGCTCACTTTTGGACTTTAGCTGAGGATTTCCACTAACACTGCCTAAAATGATGAGTTTTGTATTAATAATTTGACTGATTCATTCCTTGCACCATGATGCCATGATGTAAATTGTATTTCAAACAATTTAAGTCTTGTACGTTCGTAGTGAGCATAATTTGTAATTTGAAATTTTACAACTGAAAAAAAAAAATTGTGCTGCATCATTTTCTCCAACACTGGTATCAAATTCTAGATGCAATGAAGAAGCACAAAACCGTTGTTACAACTTTTAAAACTCATTGAGTGAACAAAAAGAACAAACAGTCTGTTTTCTAAATCATTTTAATAAAAAGGCAGACAGCATTTATATTTTCTGATTATCACATTATATCGAATACTCCAGTTCCTGTTAGTGGTTAGTCTCATAACTACCTTTTTTCTTTTCATGATAATGAGGAAACTTTACAGAAACGATAAAAAGCAGCAAATCTGACACACGCACATATAGATATATATATAAACATATATCACTGAGATCAATACTGACCATAAGGTCACTATTTTTTCATGTGAATATTTTTGTGCAATTCTGATTACTAAGAATATTAAGATAGCAGAGAATTTGAATGTTTGCTTGAATAACAAAATATTTCCCTTTGATCGGTTTAGAAAAAAAATTTGGGAGCCCAGATACATTTTCATGTAGGCCTACACGAAAATTCATAGAGATGCAAACTTAGATGGGTTTTTTTGCTCCTTTGAAACAGAAAAGTCTTTCAGAATACTTTAGCCACCCAGTCACTGCAGCCTCATCATACATTAGAATAACTTGAACAGTATGGAAGTGTGCTTTTTAAAATATTTTAAAAAAATTTTGTATCTTTATGGGTGAAGAACATGACATACTCGTACTTTTCTATAATGTAATGATTGACAAGGAAAACCGACAGTCTATCTTGTCATTATGGAAGTATGAAGAAGATACCATTTTTATCCACCACAGTGAGTGAAGTATCTGCCATCACTCCCCCCCCCCCAATACAAATTAAAGGGGGGGGGGGGGGGGGAGAAGAAAGATAGCACAGATGTCAACATTTCTATACAAAATCATTTTTGTAGGAGTTTTTCCTGCACCAGACATAACAAAGAAATCAGGTTTCTTCAGAAAGCAACTTTCCAGTTTTAATAATGCATCCCTTTAAACCCCAAGTAGGCTACAGTACAGGGCAGTAAGCACACATTTTCTAATGTTTAATCATCTGCTAGACACAGATATGTAATTTAACAAGTGGAGAAAGTTAAAAAAAGCCTTGGACTTACAGGCTAGGTTTCAACAGTTTTTGTTATTATAATTAAGCATAATGTTATACTGATGGTGCCAACATTGTGCCATGCAAAGAGGGCAGTTAGCTGAACTTGGATGTGAACTTTCTTTTGGAGCAGATCAAATTAATGATCATGGCCATTTAGCGCCGAGAAAAAGCAAGGCAAGGCAGACAGAAACTAAAGAGGGAAAGTAAACCTCACCCGTCAATAGACTATATACAAAAATGTGGACCAACATTTAAATAGTAGCTGTTGTATTTCAGATAGAATCTGCACTGTCGTATGTTGAAGATGTGAGGTCTTATCCAAAGGGGAGAAGTATTTCAACGGGTAATCTATGATAATGTGCTGGGATGTTGTATCTTACTGCCAGGGTTGGCCCTGATAAGCACGGACAAGGTAGCCCCTCCACCCCTAAATAATCTAAATTGTTTTTAGCTTAGTTTTAGTAGAGGTTTTACGGCGTTCGCAACTGCATAAGGTAATATGGGCGCCAGAAGATTGAGGGTGTTACAAGAGAGTAACAAACAGAAAAAAGAAGAAAGGGAAATAAGGACGATAGTGTATGATTGATAGGAAAGAAGGAGTAACCCACTCCAGAGCACCCGCCAACCACCCACATCTAAATTGTGTTGTCGGTCGCGTACAATTGATATGAAACAAACATAAAAGAAATGAGCAATAAATAGGTTCAAGTTAGAGAACATAACACCTGTACAGGAACAATATCACTTATTTGTGGAGAATTGGAAGCAGGCAGGTCCTGTTATCCCGGTAAGCTTCTTCTTTTGTACTCCTTGACATCATCTTACTATGTAAATAGTGCACATAAAATATTTAAAGGCAGTCAAAAATATTTTGTTAAGGGGATCCACTGGTCAGATCAGTAAAAAATTTTGAAAAAAATATCAGTTTTCGGATTTTGGAGTATCTTAATAGATATCAATATCAAGGATCCATCTTTAGAAGCCTAATTCCTTATCAAACTTAGAAATAGCTGGAAAATGCATTTGAGAAAGGTAGCAATGTAGGAAAATCTTCACCAAAAATTATCTCTCTTTGCAGTTTTCTCAGAATTGTTGATCTGACCAGGTTGCAACACTATATTGAGTAGATCTCAGAAAGTTACTGTCAGAATTGTTTCACATTTGCACACAATCTTTTATGCACATTTCTCTATAACCTTACAGTAGCATTTTTCTTTTTATGGTACACCTTTGAAATTTTAGGCCTTTTTTATTTGACAAAATCTGAAAATATTGGAGACCTGAATGTAGTGCATAACAAGGACTGTAAGGCTCACAAGTCAGTACAAAAATTTCAAATTTGGCTCTGTAAGGTTGTTCTACCTACCAACAGTAATCGCCATGCCAAATATTAGGCTTCTATCTTGAAGCATGTTGATGATTGACAAAATATAAAATTGGTTTTAAAAATGCTGAATCAATCCTATATTTTTGATGGCTCGAGATTATCATTGCTAAAATCTTGAATTTTTTGCTTGGTAACCTTTTTTGTACTATGTCACCACCTTTGATGCAGAAAAGCAAGCATTAGACCAAAAACTATAGCATTTGGATGTTGACCATAGCTACACCCCCTTAAAGAACAAAATAAGATACCAGTCATAACAATTTCTCCAACAAGGCATTTTGACAAAATGTTTTTGACTGTACAGATAATGGGCATAAAAAGTCATAATTCTGTTTCATTTCAAATAGGGCCTACAAAGTTACATGAAAAAAAAAAATGAAATGATCAAAATATAAATTCAGAAAACAATTAGCACATCATGCAGTAGAGCCACTAAAGCAACACAATAATCGGGCAAGGATGGCGTTAACTTTACCATCCTACCGTCATGAGTCCAGGCCTGAAGAAAAACCACTTGCTTAAAGTCATTGGGCTACTAACGTATTTAACTTTCATGTCATCTAGACATCAGCTTAATCAATTTTAATGATAATTAGGCAACAATTTTTCAAAGTAAAAAATTTGTAGCATTCCAATTTTCATTTTTTAAACACATAGGAACAGATAGATAAAATTGCATTTTTACCTTAAAAAAAAGCAACAATAGCGAATCCAAGAACCAGTTCAGAGAAGCCTTAAAACAAAATAATTTTGAAATTTTGTTTTCACTTTCTTTGACATTGGCATAACCCCCCACCCCATCAACCATCTCCCAACCCCTCCCCCCCCCTCTCCCCAAAAGAAACAAAGAAACAAATAACATTTAAAAAAATCAATACTTATTCCTAAAAAACTGTCCAATATTTTTGTAGGGCAGTTCCGTGACCAAACAAAACATAAATCTGCACTGATCTGTTATGAGCAAAGAGCCACAAACATCAGTGAAGGAAACTTACAAACTACTTGTTGACGAGCGAGTGGTTTCTCCCAGGGTGAGACAGAGTTGCTTAGAGACGGCCCTACAGCAAGATACGTGGTGGTGACCTGTGGATTTTAACGGTCTCGAGAGATGACTGATTGATCTAAAGACGTGAGCTCAAGATTGTTTCGTATCAGTACCCTTCCAGGTTTGACCAAAAAATATCAAATGGGTTCACTGTCAGTACCCTTCCATGCCTAAAGTTAGAATATTGAAGGGGTTCAGACAATACCAGAGACAGTTTGAACACTGAGTCACCACCAGAATCACCAGACTTCAAACTTTACAGGACAAAGAAGGAGAGTATTTCTCCGTTTCTACAGGAAGGGGTGTCATGGGATGCCAACTAAAAAAAAAAAAGAAAGTGCACAAAAGCAGTATGGCTGCTGCTTGACACTTTCAATCATAGAACCGAAACACGAGTAAATACCTCATTTGCACTTTTAAGTAAAAACCTGGCATATTCAGCAACTTGATCAAAAACCGAATGTAATTGCTTCATTTGATATTCACATCAATGATAATCTAGCTCTCATTCAGTCAACTTCATTATCATATTCTATTGATGGGCAACTTAAGTAAAAAAAAAAACAAAGAAAAAAAAAACTGTCGCATCTCAGCAAAACACAAAGTGCTTGAATCTCGACCCTGACAATGATAAAACAATATCCCAATCTCCCCCTCCTCTCTCCTTCCTTGTCCCTTATAAAGGTAATAAAGTCTGGGTTTATGAGGATCATGTAACCCGAAGCTCCGAGGCCCAGGACGGTGGTTTCCCCGCATAGTCCAACAGTCCCACATGGCAGGCTGATGCTCCAGAACTCGACTCTGTTTCACTTGTATCTGGGAAGAGAAAAGAGGTATAGTTATTAGAGAAGACAGATACGTTTATTTTTTATATATGTAAGGTACTACGGTGAAAAAAGTCTGGGACAAAGATTTCTACAATTAAAAAAAAACCCGTCCCATATACATAATAGATCTACTATGTTTTATATACACAATGTCTATTAATTTTTAAAAACTGAAATCTTTATGAATGTAAGGCGCATTGAGCGTTTTTTAGAAAATGGAAATGCGCAGCATAAATGCTATTTATTATTATTATTATTATTATTAAGACAACAGGCACCCAAACTGAGCAAAGTAGGTAGAGATCCCTGAAAACTCTCAAAACAACTAAATTCAAGAAAATCTGAATAGGGATTCAAACCAGAGTCATCCACATTATAGTCCCGCCAGATGCAAACCGCCTTGTCGAAAAAATTTTTGAAACTGATTACATGGTCAGAGCATTACACCATATGCATGTACACTAATGAGATCCAAAAAAACTTTAACCTTTATCTTGTGTGGCTTTTGAAGACTCGGAGAGCTCAAAGTCCACTTCCTGAGAGTAAGGGGACTGAAGCAGCTTCAGCACTCGCTGAACCTCAGAGTAGTTTCCCTTCTCAGCCTCGGCAATGGCATTTTGAGCAATGTAGTTTCTCAAGATAAATCTGCAAAAAAGGGATGGCTGATGGCTGTCACTAATGAAAATAACATGGACAGAAAAACATCTGAAGGGCTCAATGTAAAAATAGGAAATATTGCATTTTAAATCTTTACCTCCGAGGGGGATAAATCCACTATACTAGGGCACTTTTTCGGTACTAAATCTGAAAATGACAAAAACGTCACTAAATTGGTCAATAAATCAAAATAAGTAAACATATTTTGATAATTCTTCATCTAAGGAACGAAATTCTGATAAAAGAAACCTGTTTTTGGAAATTGCCAAAAAGTGATTTGATGTCGAAGTCGTCATAAAGGAATGTGCCTCAGCCGGCTCACCGGCACAGCAGTTCTCACCGAGAGCCGCAGGAAGCGGCTGGCCAGAGATAAAGAGTTAAAATATTTAATTATGCTCATAAGATAAAAGTCCAAGTCATTTTTAGCGATTCTGAGAAAATGAGAAAATACTGTTTCTTTGGAACAATTAACCCTGTGAAACGCTTGAATTTTGGTACACTCGACAGGATTTATATTTGGATTAATCTTTAGTCTAAGTGCACTGTAGTACCAAGCTGGCTCTGCTCTTCATTTCAGAACCAAAAACTCCAAACTGGCCAAAAATGACTTAGGCAATTACCTTATGAGCATGATGATTTGAGAAATCATGGGTACAAAGTTTGCAGGCTCACAGTGAATTAATGTTGTTATTAATATATGTAAAACTTGTTGCAGATCATTGTCCTTTTACCCTGATATATTCAACCATAGTCCATGCATTTCCCTTCACATTCTATGAAAATTAGCAACACACTATTTAAATTGACACAAAAATGGCATCAGTCTTTCATTCAGCCCTTTATTTGAAAAAGTGAAAAAAAAAGCCAGTAACATCTCAGCATTGTGCATACCCAAAGACGAAATCTGATTTTGACAGATACTTGTACTTGGCAGGCAGGCATAATGCTGGGAGAACAGAATAAGATAGAAAGAAAACAGAAAAATGGAAAACCTTACCATCACATCTCAGATATATTGTTCAATACAAATTAGCAACTCCCATTCACTAAAAGAAAAAAGCCCAAATCCAAAACAAACAAACCTAGGATTTGTGGAATTCATAACGTTGACTCTGTCTTTTCCTAACGTCTCTCTGTCCTCCACCCCTTCTTCTTCCTTTTTTAGTCGCTCCGAGTATTTGTCCAACCACTCATTCCACTTACTGCGGTTGTTCTCCTCTACCTCAGCAGCAGTGGTGTCCTGCAGTACCACAGAAATGGGAAAAAGACAGAAGGTGCTATCAGTGGTTTTGGTTAATATCTGATAAGCAAGTTGTTTGACTTGCACAGCTGCTAACTTTTCAAAACCATAATACATACTATCTCTGCGGTGGGTTCAGATATTGAGCACTGGAAAAGTAAACTGCTCCAAACCCTTCACATACACTTTTCTACTCACAACACATTCCATCTATTCAAAGCATAACTGTAACACTAATGTGAGAAATGGTAAAGGAAATGACTTCAATTGACTTATGAGATTTGTTCTTATAGTTTTTTGCAAATCTGGTCTTGAAAAGTTCATTACTTTTCTTCTGCTTCGCAAAGCCTGTGAGGAGCAATACTAGAAAACAGCACATGTACAAATTTCCACATGCAAAAAAAAAGTTTAATTCATATATGAATGCCCTAATATGGGTGCATGTTCTCTTCCTGAGGAAATATTCTTACAATATTCTTATCAAAGATCCGCAGGACGACATTGGCAATGGTTTTTTGAACGAAAAAGCAAGTTGAACCACCAGCTACATGTTTAGAGCATAAAAATATCAATATTATGTGCATTCAGGCCACTAAAAACTCCCAAGATTACCTGTAGCTCCTGCAGCCTGCCCATCCGCTCCATCTCAGAGCTGAGAAGCTGTGCGCTGCGACCAAGGGCAGACAGTAAATCTGGGTTTGTCTGTGCCAGCATCATGAACATGGACAACTGCCTGGGGAAGTGATGTAAAGAGCGAAAAAAAAAATGAGTCTCATTTCACAGGTACAATACAATAATGTCGCATCTGTGAAAAATAGTGAGGAAAAAAAAAAATTAGTCAGAACTCTGTGAGAGAGCTTTATTTTAGCAGTCATGATATTTGGGAAATGTGTACAGTAATGCTGTGCAGTAAAGACACCTTGATAAATGATATAGTTTGGAGACGAAAGTTAAGATGACCATGATCACCATACCTTAACACCTCAAATTTTGTAATTATGAGATTTTGATTTTGCACCCGCCATTTATGGTACAACTATAATACCCCATTCTGTTGTCGCTGAGCAGAAAAAGTATGGGAATATTAGTTCTGTTTTTACAGTTTGGTTTAATCAACTATCATCTTTTGTGAAGTAGACACTTTAGTTTTAGTTAAAATTTAACAGCATTTGAAATATAAATAGGTCATGTAAAAGCTGAAAATTAGAGGTGTTATAACAGAGTAAAATACAAAGAAAAGAAGAAGAAGAGATAATGAGGATAGACGTTTTAGGGGAAAGAAGGAGCAAAGCACACCAAATTGCCCACCAACCACCCACTGAACAGTCAGGAAAAGATGATGTGCCTGACCGTTGATAAGAGAGCCAGTTGGAAGGCACACGCATGTGGAGATACTCCCACGTCTACCCACATCTGCCCTTTGTCTGGGAAGGATGTACTCCTGCATCTGCCTCACCTGCCACCAACGGTCCTGTTCTACCAGAAGTACTATGAGCTCCTAGGGTGCCATATCCATGGCCACTAATCAGCGGAAGGAGACCAACTGCTTCTTCTACTATCATAACCACCTGCGCATTGAGTATTTTTTAGAAAATGGAAGTGTCCAGCATAAGTGCTATTTATTATTATCATTACTGTTACTGCTTCTTCTGTGCTCTCAGACTCGGTACCTTTTGTCCATACGAGGTTTGTTGGCAAGTTTCAACTCGTCTAAAGAAGAGCTCTGGGAAATCAGGTAGTCTAGCACTTTTGATCTCTCCTCGTTGAACGTAGGACAACTTGGCAGGGGGAGGTTACTCAGACAACGGAAACAGTTTGTGAAATCAGCTCCTGTTTCTTGTAATGTGTCCAGGAATCCTTTCACCAAGTTGCTGAAAGATAAAGGTTACAGAACATTGATAAACAGCGAGTGACTTAGCTATAAACACAGAACAACAAATTATGATGCGAGAAAGGAAGGGACAACAAATAGACATTCGTCTATGAAAGCAAAGTATGCGATTTGGCCTAAAAAGTTAAAACGAAAATTAGGTCTCCAATTATCTTCTCATTATTTATGAAGTCCTACACTAGACAGCAATAATGAATAAAAACATATCATTGCCCCCAATCCACACACAGACACACACAACAAACAAATAAAAATATTAATAACAGTAGTATTATTACATATCAAAGTTACAGAAGGACTGACAATAAAGAAAAATATAAATTCTTCGGGCAGCACTCATTGTGAGTTGTATCTAAAAAAGAAAATAAACAAAGCAACAACAAAAACAACCGATCTTCTTCACAGATCAAAACACAGATTAATACAGCATCGTTGACAGTTATGAGACAGTATGATCTGACCAGTTGTACTTACCCATCTTCTGAAATCTCCTTTTGTAGCCCGAGCTGAAAAAGAGATGAAAAGAAAGAAAAGAAAAAAATCTTTGATCGTGCTCAATGTTTCCCTGGCATAGTTTTTGTATAGAACCTTGAGCAGCCAGATGAGATAACAAGTGGTCCTTCTGATACAGTACTATCTAAAAATCTCTTAGCGAATACATTAAAAAAGTTCTTACTTCAACATTCGTCTTGAGTTTAGCATCAGTGTTACACATATTTCTTTTTATGATAAGACTGGTGCTGCTGGCTGTGGTATGTGCCAGTATTCTGTTCATGCATGGGAGAATGTCTTAGGTCTCTTTTCATACTTAATTATAGTGGTGAATGTTCTCTAACTTTTATGTTATTATCCACAGACGTCTCATCCCCCCCTCCCCCCCCTCATATTCATCTCTATGGCGACTAAAGAGCCCTTCCACAACGCACAGTCCTTCGACTGTGTTGTCAGCATTCCTGGACACTCTCCACTGTATAACCAATAGCTTCTGTTTTGGTCATTCACTTTGTAGGTCAGAAGGAAGATGAAGTGGAAAATTAACTTACATATCAATTCTTTAAAACAGTGTGTTGACTTTTACATTGTTTTGTTCTTGCTCTTTGCAACTCAACAAAATAACTTGTCGTACACTTCACTATTCTCAACTACACCTGGGCTGTGCGACACGAGAATTAGTGATCACATTTTAACACAACTACCTTAATTTAAGTCAAATAAATTAAATCAACATCACTATGATTAAAACTTTGCCTTGAGTAATGACATAAGGGTAGCCTGTGAGTGTTTTTTCAACAACAACAACAAAATGAATCTATATCCCAGTCAATTACTTCTGTATTTCAAGCATATGAGAAGAAATGTTGGGTCTTAAATTATCCCTGGACTTGTCATTAATGCTCTTTGTAGTTCTATAATTGACAACAAAAAAAGATCGCAGTCTCAGAGCTGTTAGATTGCTATTGCGTTGTTACAAGTGACATCAAGATAGTAGCCATCAGACTATAGCTGTATGTGAGTGTCAGCAAATGACTGTAAACATTTTATGCCACCATCAACACAGTGTAGATGATTCACGATAAAGGCTTCTTCTACTATCCAACCCGAGAAAGGCCACAGCAGAAAGACAGAAATACTCTAAAAAAATGGATTTTCTCATTGTGTAACAATTGAAATCACACTTGTTAAAATTGCTACAGTATACAAACATCATCTACCATAAAAAAGATAAAAAGTAAGAGACAACAGTCTAACAACTTAGGGGAAAGTACTAGACCCTTGTCATACACTTTTAAGGCTCATACCTTCGATCTCATCTTCTTCTTGTACTGAGCACCAAACTCTTCATCAAACAGATCAATATGAGGTTTTGTTTCAGACAAGGGGACGGCGTCTTTGATGGCTTCCGCCAGTTTCACACAGTTCCACCGGCACATCTCTGGCTGCTTCTGGTAAGAGTACCGGCCGCCATCATCTAGGGGAAAGAGAGCAAGGGAGATAGTCAAGTAACTCTTGTGTCAGTTCTGATTCTGACTCCAGTCAATCCTGCTCTGACGACAAGCTATCCAAGACAATCACCTGTACAAACAACTACTTCCCACTTCTCTCCCTTGCATTTTTTTCTATATTATAATGACACTGTCCAGGAGAACTACCTGTCTAAGATGACCACTCTTCTCTTCAACAACAGATGGTTGTCTTAGACAGTTTCTCCTGTACTTTGAGAAAGTAGAATTTAACAAAAGTGAAAAAAAGACAAAACAGTGTATATTCTTTCTGTGAAAATTCACAATATATCGTGGACATGATAGTATGTCCTTTGTTTTTTCTCTTCTCCAAGCCTGTACAACTTTTCAATGCTTACTATAAATATCTCTTACTCAAAATTTAAAAACTTTATTCTTTGTCTTAATTTTCATTTATAACGAGTCTACTTTATTTGTAAATAAGTCAGGCAAATAACTTTCTCAACGACTCATTCAACCGGTCCCATTTAAAGCACTGGCCTGGCACAAATGAGGCACACTCTCTGGCATGAATGGAGTCAAGAGGGAGAAAACATTTCCAGAAATGAAAAGCATCAGATTCATGAAAGTGACGGAAAACAATAAACCAGTCAGAAAAACTTTATGAAAACCGCAGTTCCTCCATTTTTTTTTTCAAACAGTATACCCCAAATACACAGAAAAAGGGAAATTATTCAGAGAAAAATTTTGCAATACTGCTTCCATATAGTCACTTAACTACCACGTGTGGGAAAGCTTACTATGACAGCAGGCACCGGAATGACTTTATGTTGTGCTTCCAGCCAAGGCAAGACAAAAAGGCATTATAACATAATTCCTGTCTACCGTCCAAAGAGTTAATAAATAATCCATCATCTCATTTTTTCATTTTTCGCTGTGATCACCTCCCCTTAACATGCACAGGTTGACTGGGGCTACATTTTTATTATTGAAACTTTGCGCCACCCACAGCCAACACATATCCTATTAGTTCATCTTTCTCCATTCTGATCACGAAATCTTATCACAGATTAGTCAGCTGGGAAAGCTTAAATACAATACACATAGTAACCATGTGTTTGTCTGCATGAATAAAGTTTATCACAACCACACTTCACATTTTCAGCACTTCTGCCTTCCTCCAATACAGAAAAAAATTTTACCTTACCATACAGTTTAACATACCAAGTTCGATTATGAAATCTTAAGACAGACTGATCTGCTGGGAAAGCCTGATTACAACAGAAACTTTGTGTTTGTCTGCAGGGATAAACTGTATCCAAACCATACCTCACATTTACCGCGCCTCTGACTTCCTCCAATAAAGATGAAATCCAACCTCAATATACAGTTCAACCTACCGGAGCCGTTGCATATAAAATCTGGATCGTATCTGTCCATGAAGCCATAGGGTCCGTAGTCAATGGTCACTCCAACAATGCTCATGTTGTCCGTATTTAAAACTCTGAGGCAGAGAGATGACAAACAGCTCAGTTTCTACCATTTAGTTTTGTTTGTTTGTGTGAGTAAAGAGAAGTAAAACCCCCCGGGGTGGTGCTACTGACTGAAGTGTCTTTAGGCCATTCCTAAAAGGAGGACGTCAACATGTTCTTATGCACAGTAGAATTGTAAATAGGCTGATTCATCAATGTCATGCTCATAACTGTGCCTGAACTGCAACAGGGAACTGCTACTTTTTCTTTCCTAATCCTTACTATGGTAATTTTTCCTCTATTTCTTCTGCATGTTTTGTCACACTCTTGTGACCCTGTTTCTGGGATGCCTTAATAGTCAAAGCAGACTCTGTGCTGTTGAAGCTGAGAGGTGAGCAGAGTAAGCCTGGTTCCCTGTAAAGACTTCATTTTTGACATCCACCCCTTGACGCTCATATGACCTTATGCAGTTGCGAGAGCAATAAAAAACTCTACTAAAAAGAGAAATACATTAAAACAATGATGGCCATTAGAGCAGGGAAAGAGTAAGCCCAGTACCGCACTCCCACAAAACAGCAGGCCAACTGTTCTGTTGGTGAATTGGTCATTTTTAAGTACAAGTGGGCTATCCAGAAAAATTTTGTCTTGAAAAAATCGAAGGTAACATTTTTGTCCCTTGTTCAGTTTCTTTACAAGACAAGGAAAATTTTCTCCATAACCAAACAAATATACACACCAATGAAACCAAACTTCTATAGGTAGGGCAATGCCCACTTTTGGTGTAGGTCAAGATTTCTGGAACCCCTGAAGTCTGGGTTAGCCGGCTTGTCCTTAAAAGCGACCAATTGTGGTCAATAAAAATAATAGAAGAAGTAGGCTTTTCTTATTTCCATTGGCCACAACTCACTGGCTAAACAGTTGGCCAACAGTTCTGTCATAGTGAGGTACTAGGCTAAGACAGACAAAAATAATAGAAGGAAAGGCAAGAAAGCTTGTAGTTGGTGTTGTTTTTAACAACCCTGTAGCTTCTGAGCTTCCGCCTTTCAGCCAGGCAGTGAGTAGCAGAATGTGTGTACACCTTAGCAGCATAGCCATGCCCTGAAAAAGTACCCCCCTCCCCCCCACGTCTTTGCACATAATGACCACCACATTCCTGTTCTTATAAAGTAGTGGGTGGTTGGTGGGTGCTCTGGAGTGGTTTGCTCCTTCTTTCCTATCAAACATCTATCAATCCTTATCTCCCCTCCTTCTTTTTTGTGTTTGTTACTCTCTTGTAACACATCTATTCTCTCTGGCACATATATGACTTATTGTGTTGCAAGTGCCGTAAAACTCTTACTAAAACTAAAAACTCTTATAAAACATATCTGCAGCCCCCAGGGACACCATGCAAGACATATATTTGGTCAAGTAGTTCAAAAGGGGGGGTGTGTGGGGCGGCTATACTTTACTTTTACTACCATTCCGTACAATGTGGTGGAACTACTGTACACAGCCTTTCTTTTAGGGTTTGTTTTGCCCATTTCTCTTTTCACGAACGTTTGGAATTTTCTATTGAGTCACCCAGTGTTTTGTGCTCCAATGTAGTAGCACCCTTTTAATATTTCACAAGCAGCTAGAATTTGCAAAGTGCTTTAAAAATCATGGATCAACGTCGCACATGTTTAAAACCTAGTGTACAGTACTTTGTAGTGAAGAAAGGAAGAGATCTCTTAGGTCTTGTAAGTACTGTGTATTTAGCAGAAAGATAATAATAATGATCCATGCTGTACGACTAATAACCAGTGCGGATGTGCAGTGGTTAGGCTTTTCATCACTGCACTCAGAAGGAGTGAGCTCCATTCTGGAGTACTAAATTTGTAAATTGAGTACAGTCCTTGTGTCTCATTGGGTATTGTCTCCCACTTCATCTAGGCTGACCCTGACAGGCAGGGTTGAAGCTGTCTACTTTCTAAATGATCTAAATTATGCTGATGGGAATGTAAAACATTTACGATAAAAAAACAATATCTTAAAAATCTCCCCAACATTAGCCAAAGACTGGTATAAGATGTGTAGTGTTGCACGCAGGATAGAAGACATGAACAATGTGTCTTGTGGTCATTCAGGGCAAGGACTGAGTAAGACTGACAGGGAGAAAGGGAAAGACAGAAAAGAAGGACATGGCAGTGGGTGCCATCACAGGGTATCAGTACATGGCAGTGGGTGCCATCACAGGGTATCAGTTATAGCAAAGACAGTTTTGAAAAGGGGAGAAGGGGCAGGGAAAGAGAAGGAGGAAAGAGAATCTGTGTAGTATGAAAGATTGAGAGGAAGACGAATTTTGAAAGACTGAAAAAAAAAAAAAAATTAAGTAGGAAGGGGACATATACTTTTGGGTAAATATGGGGATGAGAGAGG
>NW_004797600.1:769674-780154 GCF_000002075.1 Aplysia californica
GAGAGAAAAGAAAGAGGAAAAGAGAAAGAAAAGAATTTATTCAGAGAAAGAGACTCAGAGAAAAGACAGAGAGATACAGAGAGAGTACATACATAAAAGTATAACTAACCCATGACACCAGCCCACACACTGCCAGTCCGCCACAAGCCGGGCCGTTCTCCTCACAACTTCCTTGTAAAACTCCACGTACATGACAGGCTTATTGCTCGAGTGACTGGCCCAAATCTGGGGAGATTTCCAATATGAATGTGTCAGCTTGTTTGTTTGAGTAAAGCAGGGGTCATACTGAGCAGGAGATTTTTCCCCCCAAGACTTTTCCAACAGTTTTCAAGACCAGATTTCTTTTTTCCAAGACAAATAACCTGTCATTTCAGAAGAAAATTTGTTCTGGTGTGGTATTTCTTTGTTCAGAATGTGTAAAGTAGAGGCCACTTAAACTTTGAGGAAATATTTTTACAATATATCTAGTTAAAAATATGTTTTTCCAAGACTTTTGCCAACTTCCCAAAATTCCAAGAGTTTTCCATGTCTTGGAAGATAGAAACAAAATTCTTAAATTTTTCCAAGATCAGTAGGAACCCTGGTAAAGAGAAGTACATCGGCAAAATACAGGTCATTTGGTGCAGGGAAGTATTAAGACAGATAGACAGAAAGTACAGAGACAAAGAAAGAAAAGAGGTAGGGCCTACCAGTGTTACCCTCCTACCGCACACTGTGCATCAACTAGTCAACTTTGATATATATTATAATGTTGTCACTCAGCGCACCATCCAGTCTCCAAACTTTTGCTGTTAGGCACAAGAAACATACTTTAAAACATCATAGCTGCAAAAAAAAAGTACAAATAAATAAAACAAAATGAATGAATATCAACAAAACCAAATTAGCGCCTCGCTGGGATCTGTTGTTCAAAGCAGTTCATGCAGACACGAGTGGATGGAAGAGTATTCAGGCTTGATTACTTTTCTTTTCACTTAACCCCTTTGTGGTCAGTTTGTGCTTGACTGGGCAAAGTTTTGGATCCGGGGGGACAAAGAGTAGCACTAGATTTAGCGGTCAAAGAGCGTCTAACAGAAGCAGTATGCTGAATAGAAAACATGATGAACAACGCCTGTCATTATGGTCCTCGAGCTTTGCAAGGCATGACAAATGCCACACATCACAGCAGCATCTTGCTTCCTTCTCCGCACAAGAAAAACTGACAAACGGCGTACGTCATATAGGTAACGAAGGGGTTATTCGGTATTAATATTTTAATTAGAAATCAAGAAGCCAGTATGTCATGAAACACACTCGAAAGACTTAATTATTGTTAAAAAGGGCACTATAGTCTCAGTTTTAAACACATTGTGAAACTCACCTCGGGATAAAAATTCTTCACTGTATAATCTAACATGGTGGTCAGTATGTCTTTCCTGCCAACACTGGGGCCCTGGCGGCCAGTCTCGGAATCCATTGGCTTGAAAATCTCAAAGGAGCCGAACCTGTCAGTGACATCAGAGATCATGCTTTATAAAATAAATCATAAACAAGACAACGTGATTTTATTACTTTTCTTGTATTATCAAACTGACTGCTTAGTGTAATACTCAGCCACAGGCCATTTTAAAAAGGCGCGTATGACAGAGTCTTAGATTGACTAATTGAAATGTAACCGTAGGTACAGCACAGCCTGTAAGGATTATACTGAAAACAGTTCTGAGAACTGAGAATGCAAACACTGATGTAGTCTGTGAAAGTATCATCACTCACCTAAATGGTACGGAAAAACATTTTCTAAAAAACAAACTACAAAATTAACTGAATAGTGTTAAAAGGGAGATAAAACTGAAGTATAAACTCTTCTACGACTCCTCTTTGAAAGATTTATCTTTACAAAGTTCAATATATGGCAGTTATTACGATCGGAACCCTCCCCCCAAGTAAGCTATGCAAGGATAATTACATGTATCACAAGAGCAAGAATTTAGGATTTTTTAAATTGATAGGTTTTATGGTACCTCTGACATATTTGGATGCACTAAAGACCCCCCCAAAAAAGAAGAAAAAAAAATCAGACAAGTTATTGCTCTATTGACCCTCCACTACATGAAATTGACAGTGTGCTTCCTCCAGCTTCTGTGACAAAAAGTTCACAAACACAACAACACATCCACACACAAAATCCTCTCTATCTCTCTGTTTCTGCAAACATACACAGAAAGATTTACCGTAAAAATGTGGGCGCGATCCGAAGCACAAGTGTGCATCTCTCGTCTTTGGGGTTTCCGTTGTAGAAAATATCCCTGACGACTGTCGAGTCAGAAGTGATACAAGAGCCAGCACGGGTGGTGGGTATACCAAGGTGATAAATAGCCTGAAAGAGAGAGTGAGTTTGTGTTACTTGCCTTTTCCGTAAAAGTAAAGAATGAACCTAAAGTTTTTGCACATTGTGACGACTCCAGCATGTTTTTTTGTGTTCTTGGGAGACATAACTGCAGCAACCTCTGTGACCTCCTTGGTGACCCCAGAAGATGTGGATCAAGCAGTTTGAATTTGAAATGGGGGTGGGGGGGGGGGGGGGGGGGGGGAAGAGAAAAAGAATTGTGTTGCCCTCACTGAAAAACTGCTAACAATAAATATCTACTACAACCACCATCGATCATAAATTAAGAAAGCCGTGCAGTTCTATTCAACTTGATTGGGAAGTAAAAAATATTCAAACTAGACCACATTAGAGAAAGAAAAAAATTCCTCGGCACAGAACATATTACAGTGGAATCCTGTTATAACGAGAGGGAGGGGACCGGAGCAAAATGTCCGTTATAGCAGGATTCTCGCTATAAGGGATCCTGTAATAAATTCAAGGGAAACTGTAAAGTAGGCCTAATCTATGAGTTTGGTGTTCTGTTTATTTCCTTTTGCTATCTCCCCTGATGATGATTTTGTTTCAACATGACCTCTAGGTCTTACTTGATCAAAAATCGAATCAGGTTTCTTTCTCTAGCGCTAGATCTAGCAATGTGGACTGACAGCTCGGCGTTGGCGATCAGAAAGAAAGGGTTCTGGGCTAACTCACCCGCTGTGTTTTTCCCCACCCCACCCTGTGGTGCATTCTGTTTGCTTGCGCACGTCACACATTTTCTCCATCCATCACATTGCTGTGACATCTCCATCCCCGCATTGGAGAAGTGAGAGGCATGGTAGGCCTTGATAATCTAAACTAGGCTTACGCTGGCCTATCACGCGATGCGTTCTGCTTGTCTGTGCATGCCACACCCTCCCTACTCAGTTGCTCTGGCCTTCATTGTTGACGCACATGGGCTCTCCTATTCTTTGTTTTGCAAGATCACCAACAAGTTTCTCAAATGGCGAGGTTTCGCATTATGTATAATTGGCCTATGCATTGTGCACATCAGCAGGAATATTCTGCTATAACCGACTCTCTTGTTTGTCTGATAGCGAATAGCAGTATTCTATTTACAAAGGTAAACAGGACAAAAAAACGGGGTTTTAGAATAGTGTCTTTATAACAGACTTCTCGTTTTTTCCAGACTCATTATAAGTGGACTCCACTGTATTAAGACAAAGCTCTCACCTCACTACACAAGAACTCTCTTATGGTGCTCCGAAGAACCTTCCGGCCATCTGCTGTGCGTGAGTATGGAGTGAGTCCTGCACCTTTCAGTTGTATTTCCCATCTCTTCCCAGCACTGTTCACAATCTCTCCCAGATACCTGGCAGGTACAAATGGAAATCAGGAGGACATCAAAATAAAGGGAAGCTATTCTAGAAGGTCATGCTCATATCTAAGACTTTATTGAAAAACTTGCCTTTATTTTTCAGCGGGACATTTGAACAGAATTGTGCAGTTTCTCACAAAAAGTTGTCTTTGAAAGCATTCTCGAAAAAACATTATTTACCAAATTAAGAATTTGACTTATCCATGACGCCAGCCCTCACACCTGCCAGTCTGCCACCAGTTAAGAATTCCATACAAAAACCAATCAATGAATGAAAAGACTGAAGAATGAAATAAAGAGAATAAGAGAAGTTTACAATCAATTTATGTCAAAATCGTCTCTGACCACTCACATTGCAGCTCCATCTCCAAGCTGGCCAGAGAAGTAGCCAAACTGATGACCACAATAACAGTGTGCAGCAGTCTCCGAACCTGGCAGGATTTTGTTTCCACTGAAATACTCGACAAATTCTGGCCGCTGCGACTCTTCCTCGGAAATATCGATAAGTGCAAGGGCAGGAAGCGCCTTGCAGATCAACACTGGTCTCTTCACAGGTGTTGGACTGACTTGGGAGAAGCATGCCCCTGGCACCTGAAAGTTCATGTGACACACAGACATGAAAAAGTGAGGAACCAAATAATAAAAGCAAGAAGAAGACTAGCTCTTAATTCAACATTAAAATAAGAATTCACGATTTACCTGGTATTGAATAAATAACAAGGCTCCTCTTACAATTTAAAAAAAATTCATCCAACGTGCCCGGAGTTAACGTTATTTTGGATATAAATTTCTGTAAACCCAAGTTTAGAAAAGTGAAAGGACACTTCTAAGCCAGGTAGGATGATGAGAATATCAAGGGACAGTGCCCAAAAATTCCCCCAAAAGATAAAAAAATCATAAGAACGTACCTGTCTTTGTGTTTTCTCAACATTGGGATCCACTGGCAATGATTTCAGAGCCAGGTTATCAAAGTTCAGAGTTTCTAATGTTGGTGATGCTCCGGCCATCTTGTGAACAAAACGTTTCACAGCATAACCAGCAAGGCAAATGATATTTCTTGCTGACTGTGTTCTGTGGTGAGATCTTCTTGAATCAGAATATTCAGAGCTTGACTGGGAATATGATCTTATGGACTGTCTCCCTCTCCCAGGCTGTGGAACATGACAATGCTGAAGCCCCCTAAAGGCCGCCACGTGCTCTGGGCTCCGCTGAGTACTAATGCAACACTTAACGAAATTCCGACTCATCTAAACGTGTAGTGGCCAGTCAGTCCATCATCAACCAACCTGTAGAAAGAAGTGGAGAGAACTGAGATCCCTCGGCATGGTTAAGGAACTCAATTTCATGAAGTTTTAATTATTTTGCAAGAATGAGGGGAAGGGGAAGTTCAGGGGGGCCTCCCCCCTGACAAACTTTTAACGATGAATAGATCTACCGGTCTGAGACTTTTCATTGAGAGAGATTAAAAACTGGGCAAGATCATGAGTTCCTAAGGTTGAGACATAAAGACCTAGGCAAAAGTAGTCCCAATCCGCTGGTCCGGAATTCCTCAATCTTACCAAGATTTTAAATCACAGTTACTTTCCCTGTATTATATTTTGTTTAAATAATTAACAGTAACATAGATCTAGCAACAAAATAATAAAAATGGGAAACATCAAAATGACGTGGCGACGTGACAATCTGGCATTCCTGCGAGTCATCTACCGGAAGACTCGTGCGGTCTCACTGCCAAAACAAAGTTGTAGGGACCGCAGAGAAGGTTTAAGGATTGGCCACCTTTATTCTCACCCCGAGTTAGAATAGCGCAGGCGAGTCTTTTGGCTATTCTCACCTGGTGTGCGTTCACTGCTATAGCCTAGATCTAGGCCAACCAGTGTAGCGTTCACACTGAACCACAGAATTCTACACTGTGATAACAGAATTGTATAATTCTGTGCCTTGAACAAACGTTCCATTACTACTGTTAGCCTAAAAGCGTGCAATTTTGTCTGTGGGCAGAGGAGAGAAAGAGAGAGAAAGAGAGAGAGGAGTAGCGCGTGAACTTCTGGGCAAAACAAAATGGCGACCCACGTAGTTCGGCTCGATTCGAAAAGTCGAATAGCCGTAGCATCTTTGTAGACTACCAAATTAATTTACTTTTCAGTTTTAACATCATTTTTAAACTTTGTTTTGGTCAATTTGATCGTCCACACCGATAGACAGTATTCAGAAAGAGACAGAGAGAGAGAGAGGGGGGAGGAGTAGATCTTGCGAGAACTTCCGGGCAAAACAAAATGGTGACCCGCGTAGTTCGGCTCGATTTGAAAAGTGAAACAGCAATAACATCTTTGTAGATTATCAAATTAGCTTACTTTTGTACGTCATTTTTTCTTTGCTTTTATCAATTTGATCATACACACCGATAGACAATATTCCTAAATTAGGAAAAACAGGTCTTGTTTCACATCGGAAAGTGGCTATTCTCACCCGCCCGGAAGTTCTCGCAAGATCAACTCCTCCCCTCTTCTCTCTCTCTCTCTTTCTGAATACTGTCTATCGGTGTGGGCGATCAAATTGACCAAAACAAAGTTAAAAAATGATGTTAAAACACAAAAGTAAATTAATTTGGTTGTCTACAAAGATGCTACGGCTATTTAACTTTTCGAATCGAGCCGAACTACGCGGGTCGCCATTTTGTTTTGCCCGGAAATTCTCGCGCTACTCCTCTCTCTCTCTCCACTGCCCACAGACAAAATTGTACGCTTTCAGTAGGCTACAATTGTAATGGAATGTTTGTTCACGGCACAGAATTCTACAATTTTTCTGTTATCACAGTGTAGAATTCTGTGGTTTAGGGTGAACGCGCACCGGGTGAGAATAGCCACAAGACTCGCCTGCACTATTCTCACTCCGGGTGAGAATAGAGGTGGCCTTCACATCGGGTGAGAATAGCCAACGCTGGCAAGTCTCACCCAGGGTGAGAGGTCGATCGTATTTTTATTCTCACCCCGGGTGAGGATAGCCACTTCCTAAGGATTACCACTATTTTTTAGAATCACGATCAGATGACGCGGCAGGCAACCCCTTAGCGAGGTCAAAACAAGATGGCTGTTACTATAAATATCAGCTAGTGTCATTTAGAGATCTAGTCGTCGCTCTCTAGTCTCTAGCTATCCGTTTGTGTATTGTGTTCGGCAGACATAGATCTAGATCTAGATCTGATCTATAGATCTAGGAAGGCCATAGATCTATGGTCATTTTTGTGTGTTTTGAAGACAAAACCAGTGCATCTGTGTGCACGTGTGAAAGTCAGTAAAATTTGTCAATCAGTCAATTAGACTCTGCTGCTAATACTGCAAAGTTAAGAAGTAGGCTACTAACTTGTGTAACTTTTGTCTGGCAACAGAACCATAAGTGACTTAAGTTCATCTAGTCTAGATCTAGATGTAGTCAAGGCTCTTCTCTAGGCCTACCAATGCCAAGCCAATGACAATGATGATCAATTACCTCTTTTTAAAATCTTTACAAACAGCCACTTCCCATTCCTCCCTTTGCATTAAAAACAAACAAACTTATTATAATGGCACTGTGTAAGACATCCACCTGCCTAAGACAACTGCAGTCTCCCCGACAGTGGGTGGCGTCTTCGTTATAACTGTAACTAAATCTAGATCTATACCTACCAGGTTACGAAAGTTACCAGATGAAAGCAAAACAAACCGACTTCACTTCACACATTAAAATTTGATAGAGTAGTTCCCCTTAGCTCGTCGTACAACATTATAGTCGCACAGTACATAACGTCCTAGAAGGCTTTAGAATAATAATAATGATGATGATGATCATCATCATCATGATAATAATATAATTAATAATAATAATAATAATAATAATAATAATAATAATAATAATAATAATAATAATAATCGTAATCATAATAATAATCATAATAATAAAGATGATTATAATAATAATAATAATAATAATGATAATAATAATAATAACAACAATAATAATAATAGTGATAAAAAGACTTGGGTAAATTTTTACTTATGCACCCACACATATATGCATTGATTTGAAGGCTAAACTGCCATAGTTTTCGCTGTAGAACACACATATGGCCACTAAAACCCTTGCAAAGCAATTGTTTTCAAGTAAATATCAATCCTAATTGCCAAAACATCAAACCATTGTGAAATGCAGGGGGGCATCCCCCCCCCCCTGAAGCCCCCCAAATTCTTTTTAGGTCAGGGGGGGGGGGGCATGCCCCCCTGAAACCCCCATATTGTTAAATTTACTATTTTCAAACATCAATAACTCAATAACTATTGATTTGCGGCAAAAATAAAGGCCATTTTCGTGTTCAGCATGCAAAATACTACTCGAAAAGAAGTATATAAAACGTGAACAAGAGACGGGTGTATAAGTAAAAAACCCTCAATACTAGTAATAGTAATAGCAATAGTAATAACAACAATAATAATAATTATACAAGTGTCAGGCTTATTCAAGCTTATGGAGCTGTACAAAGTTGTACACGAGGCGACATTACGAAAACGGAGGGTTATTCCATTGAGAGCTTTGCTGTGTATCTTTATTTTGTCCAAAATTTTACTGCTATATTATAATAATATGTTCTAATAACTCAAAGAGATGGTGGCTATCCTTTATTTCTAATATATGGTCTCGTCCAAAAGGGACGCATCCCTAGCTGGTTGTATAATGGAAAGTGCCATATACCCTGCCTTAAGTAAGTAGAATGCTGCCTCTAGGGATCACAGAAGTATCCTTCATGACCCCTGCAAAGTACGTAGGTTATAATGACTATGGAAAGACAGCTTTTGAGGTCCCAAAACTTTGTGGCTAGCTACTTAACAAAAACTGCAGGTTCTTGGCACTTTCACGTGTGCTGTTCTTGTTGCTTTATTGAAAATTATAGCTGAATTTTTGCTGTTGCTGTTGCATTTTTACTGCCACTACCCCAGTAAAACTTCCTGCTGTTTTACCATGACAGTCCCCCATTCTTGTAACAAAGTCAGCACGGAGGTGTTACCTTTGGAGATCATTTAATGTACATGTACATAAAACGATTCCCAACGTGCACCCCTCAACCTCAGAGATAGGTCACGATCTAGGCGTCTAACAAAAGATTGCACCCACAACACACACGTGCTTTCTAGAAAGTAAGCGCTTTGCTCTGTGTGTGTGTGTGTGTGTGTGTGTGTATGTGTGTGTGTATGTGTGTGTGTGTGTGTGTGTGTGTGTGTGTTGCATGGTCAAAGTATTGTTTTTGTTTAATGTTTCTCCGACTCCCTCGATCCAATTTTTTCTGGGCCTGCCTCTTCCTCTGTATCCGTCTGATCTCTGTTTGTATGCTCGCTGCCATACTGTCTGGTGGTTTTCTTGAAGATGTCCAAAGCTTTTTCTGTGTTGTTTATCGATGTATTCCAAACAGTGAGGTGAGCCAATTTGTTCTCTGACAATCTTGTTTCTCACCCTGCCTCTTTCTGTAATGTTCATTTTTTTTCTAGGGCATTTAGTTTCGCAGGCCTTAATTAAAATCTTGCTTTGGTGATCTTGGCTATCGTTCATGTTTGGGCTTGTTAGCAAAGATTTGGAATGAAGATCAGATATCAATGTGTTTGTACTTTGTTTCCATTACATTATACTCGTAACGATGGGATGAGAAAGTAATGGTGTTAGTTGGTAAGTCGCACCGTATTGGCCTTTAAAAAAGATTCTGGTTTCTATTCCCTTTTCCATTTTCCCGTCTTGGGTGAACAAACTTTCCAGGCAGCCTACTAGATCTAGAACTCTTCTTCTTGCCTCTTGCTTGACTTTGCTGCTGTTGATTCTGATGTTTATGGGCCTGGTGATTTTGTTGTATTTTCATTACCTTGGTTTTGCTTCTGCTGATCTTCATTTACTTGTGATCTTTGCAGCTTTTGTCAGTTTATTTGCTTTTTACAAAGCCTTACAAAACAACGACAAAAAACAAACAGAACAAAAAATACCATAGAAATACTATCAATTAGAATGCCGATTAAGTATCTTGTATAAACATTCATGTTAACAATATAGTTGTTCATTTCTAACATTCATGTGTGACTGTGGATCTCTTAGTGAGTGCAAGCATTATGATGTGGAGGACTATATAATTGTGCGCATATGTTTGTGGAAGAGAGGATACGAGAGTATGTGTATGTATGCATGTGTGTAGGTTGTGTGCATGTGTGTGTTTGTGTGTTTGTGTGTATGTGTGTGTGCATGTGTGTGTATTTGTGTGTGTGTGTGTGTGTGTGTGTGTGTGTGTGTGTGTGTGTGTGTGTGTGCATGTGTGTGTTTGCGTGTGTATTTGTGTGTGTGTGTGTGTGTGCATGTGTGAGTATTTGTGTGTATTTGTGTGTATATATGTGTGTATGTGTTTGTATGTGTGTATGTGCGTGCATATGTGTGTGTTAGCGTGTGTATATGTGTGTGTGTGTGTGCATGTGTGAGTATTTGTGTGTGTATGTGTGTGTATATGTGTGTATGTGTGTGTATATGTGTGTGTAAGTGTTTGTGTGTGTATGTGTGTGTGCATGTGTGGGTGTTTGTGTGTGTGTGTATGTTTTTGTACGTATGTGTGTGTTTGTGTGTGCGTGTGTGTGTGTTTGTATGTGTATTTTTGGTTTGTGTGTGTATGTGTCTGTGTCTGTGTCTGTGTGTAGGTGTGTGTGTGTAGGTGTGTGTGTGTGTGTAGGTGTGTGTGTGTGTGTATTTGTGTATATATA
>NW_004797600.1:782541-786503 GCF_000002075.1 Aplysia californica
CCCCCCCGTGTAAACACCAATACCAAAGTTATAGATACCAGAGCAAACGTAAGGATTAGCAGTAGGCCTTCTTACAACACTATCACCAACACCACCAAAACTATCACTATAAAATGAGTATTAATAGTGAAATAGTGTAAACACTTGTGCGCCTGCCACAACAGTCAACATCGTCACCACCACACTTAAGGCAAGGCATATATCATCACTCATATTATACGAGTACTCTTTAAAAAAGAAACTCATAATCTAGAACTATACTTCTGAGGTCTCTGAATAGGTAGATGTGAATTGTGAAATTTGTTTGTTTTTTTGTTTTTTAAAATTTAGCCATACGTGTTGTCAATATCAAGTCCAACGTTGTTCGGGTGTTTGTTCATTTACAAATCAAGTTGCTGACCTTTTTGTAAAATTAATGGAATACGTACTTCGCAATTATGCGTCTCTCTCTCTCTCTCTCTCTCTCTCTCTCTCTCTCTCTCTCTCTCTCTCTCTGTCTCTCCTACCTTCTCTCTCTTTTTAAAAATAGTAATGTATTTTTTTATCACCACTACCGTCACATTAAAATTAACATTAATTTACAGTTACCACCAAGCCAGGCTCCACCGCAGTCACGTACCATTATCATGAACAGCATACTCAGCATGATAGCAAGCAGTAGCCTTGGCTACAGCAGCAGCAGCACCACCACCACCACCACCACTACCACCACAATAACCACCACCATCACCACCACCACATCGACCACCACAATCGTCACCACCGCCACGACCACCACCAACACCACAGCGTACTCGACTTTTAATTTGCCCTTTCACTTTTTAAACTTTGAACACTCTTCCTCCAATGTGCAATAACATCTATAATCAGGCGTTCTAAAGATGCACGACAGTTTTACTTCTATTACACAAATGAACCAAATTTCCAGATTTCATTTTTTACAGGATTGTTAATTTGTGCTTTTTCAAATGAAAACAACATCATTTTCAAAAATAATAATAAACATGGTAATATAAACAAAATGAGAACGTTTCTATATTAAATCATATATTTAAGCAATGCAGTTCTATGGGCATTTCAAACACCCATGAATCTATAAATATTATGTATAGCAACGAGAAACAAATAATAATTGAAAAAAAGGAAACAGCAGCATTCCCATTGAGCACTGATCTTTTTCAAACAAATAAGAAAGCACAAAGCCATCTAGACACACTTTATATAATATATAATATGATATATTGTTTTCAGAAACACAACATGATTTAAGGTGTAAATAATAAATAACTTATAATAAGTAACTCTAGGCTTAGGCCTATCTAGGCCATGTCGTTCTCAGTAGTTGGACTCGCATTTCGACACCGAGAACACGAGTACACACATGTACATGTAATTACTGCTCCCAATTAGCAATCCCTGAGGCCAGATCCCACCCCATGTCACTAACGCCATTTTCATAGAACGCTTATATATAAATAACTCCCCCGCGCTTTGATCTAATGGGTATAATAGCTAGCGCACATTAACGTTGACGTTTTTGATTGAGTAGGGAGTTATATAAAGCTGTTATATACTTAATATACGTGCATTGGCACCTGCCCCTCCCTCAACCCCTTACTCGTCCCCCCATCCCCCCACCCCCCCCACGCTTCCTATTTTTTTTCTTAGAAATACTGCAAATACAAGTCGTTACAATAACACCTACCGACTAAAAACGCTTGCAGTAGAAAAGGGGGCAACATTATGATATAAACAATTTGCAATAACCGAGCAGGCATAAGAGAAAACATAAAATACCAACCTGGCAAAATAAAATAACAGAAACAAAAAAAGGCCGCACAGCTAAATACGTCATATGTACGGGGAAAGGGTGGAGGTGTTATGATTATCTATCTATCCACACAAATTATTTTAATTGGAGGCACACTGCTCCTTTATCCCCCCCCTCCCCAAACCTCACACCACACAAACGCACAAAAGAGCACATCAGAATTAAAACAAAAAGAACAGTGAGAGTAAAAAAAACAACAACCAAAACCAATGCCAAAACGAAACATCAGTGGAATTTGCACAAGATATTATCAGAACTTTTTCTCCATTCACCTCCTATATTACGCAAGCACATTGACACTTCGCTATTGTACCCTAAAATTACAAAATTCTATCTGCTCAGTACCTAATTTTGATAAATTTGACGTAAAAAAAAAAATTGAGTTTCTCAACATGTCAGGCTTTTTCGAATGCAATTCTTTTAATATCTTGATAACGACTTTGAATAATCTTACTATTATGATAGAGCAGGTAGATCATTAAAGGTTTCTGACCCCATGGTCTTAGTAACTCAAAACAGCCAAAAATGTCAGACAAAACTTTGTAATGCTAAGGTAGCGACTTGTAATACATGTTGGCATCGCTCGATAAAACATTATAGCACAGAGTTAAAACTCAGACAAACATTGCGGGAATACTCAGGGTGATAAAACTCGATTCGAGTCAAGGCTGTGTTAAATGTTCCCGGCTATAAACTTCGCAACAAAACTTGACTTGAAGCTAGGTTATGTCAACAGCTAAAACACTCTCCCTCCTCTATTAGAAGACCGAATGAACACAGATGGTATACGTCATGTAGAAGACAAACTAGATATGGGTGGATCCAGAGCCACTCCCTTGGAAAACCTGAACAGATGGGTGACAGTGAAAGACTACGGTAATAATAGATTTTTTTGAGAGCGTCCGAACAAAGAAGAAATGAAGAACCATGATCGCCGATGTCTTTTTTTGGGGTAAGTATTTTACGTCGCTCGCAACTGCATAAGGTCATATGAGAGTGCGGGACACATTAAACATTTTCAGTTGGTAGGAAATTTTGACTTTTGTCCGGGTGGCGGTCGAAGCCTACTCTGATCGATTTTTGATCATCAAGGGGTCTTTGACGTGGGCAACGTGCACACGCGACATTCGAGATTTTTCGTCCTTTTCCGAAAAGGCTAGGTGTAGATCTTTCCTACCAGAAGATCGGGGATGTGGCTGAAAGACAGCAGTGAGGAGGAGCTAAGGAGTAGCAGTAGAAAGGCTACAGAAAGATTCAGGAGCCCAGATCGCCGATGTCTGTTTCAGATCAAGCAATTTAAGGCGATGATGGTACACAGCACAGTAAGTATTCAGAAATGAAATTTCAACGAGAGAGATTCCAGGGGAGACAGAACATTATGGCCCCACGGCAAAATGTAACATACATGTATAAAGAAAAGGACAACAAGCACAAAATAATAATGACTTTGCTCTGTGTAGGTGTGAGCTGTATATCTTGAAACACTCACATTTCATCCCACACAAGCAGGAATCAATCACCCATGTCCACAACAACGCACCATTTGGCAAATAGTTCTTTAAAAAAATAAATTAAATAGTGACTGGCTCATAATAACAATCAACAAATAGCATACTGTATATTTACGACGGCAGTTGGGTTTTATTTGAGAAATGTATAGTATCTAGCAGGTAAAAAGTGCTCGTGGTGGCATTTTTGCGAGACCGGTGAATAAAAATAAAATATTTTGCGCAAAACACAAAATTATAACTTACAATTTCAGGAATAAATTATTATCAGAATAAATTTAGCCATGAAGCTGACTGTTCTTTTAGTTCTGTTTTTTTTTCTTCACATATTGCACAGACCCTAGTGACCGGCGTGGCGCTCGATCCTGTCCATATCACAGTGTGGGGTTCTGAGAGCGGGAAAAACTATCCGCTGTCGTCGGGTGGAAGCGGAAGTAGGTGCTGCAGAGATCAAGGTCAGCCGCAGAGTCTGTTGTCACATGACCGGACTCCGTAAACACACAGGCAGTACGTGCAAGGGTTGTCAGCAGGCATGACCACATTGTGCTCGTATTCCTGAAGAGAAATATGATGATGATGATAATGATTGATGATGATGATGATGATGACGATAATAATAATAA
>NW_004797600.1:788349-790052 GCF_000002075.1 Aplysia californica
GCCACCAAGAAAATAATTTAAAAGTCAGCAAAATTAAAACACCAACCATCCAACCAATCAACCAGCCAACCAACCAACCAAAGAACCAATAAACCAACCAACCAACCAACCAACTAGCCAACCAACCAACGAACAAACAAACAAATAAACAAACAAACAAGAAGAGAGGGGATGGAGGATGGGTTAAAAACGGGCAGGTAGATATACAAGTGCTAAAAACAACTCATAATAACGAATGAGTTCTGGAGCGCAGTTGCTGATGCTGTTCGTGCTCTTTAGACATTTTCGTCTTTTTTAAAAACCCTTTTTCTTTTCTTTTTTCGTTTTTCTCTTTATTTTTCCACTGTATACCATACTTATTTTCTTTTTCTTTCTATTTTTTCACATTATTATCCTTTTTTTCTCTTTTAACTTTCCCTTTTCTCTCTTCTTTTCCTCAGTCTTTTCTCCAATTAATAGACAGCACAATCTACCAAAAACGTCGAAAGCTTTTGTCCATGATTTAAGGAAAATATTTCTCTCTCCCAATTAAAGACGATTTAGGAAGCAGGCTGCCTGTCAGGGCAAACATCTAGTGTGTGAGATACTTAATTAAAGGAGAAAGGCGGGGATACTCGGATAAACTAAACTTTTATACTCGAGGAATCGAACTGACATCTTTTGAATACAAGGTGAAGAAACTAATCTCAACGACACACAAATCAGTTCCCAGCAAATCGTTCAGACCTGAGTTGAAACCCATAAAAGCAATTTCCTGTCCCAATATCCGATCTATTACACAAGGCAAAAGAAAATATTTTTCTTAAATGTAAAACTACATGGAAACCAAATTAGGTTCCTCTCAAGATAGAGCTTCTACGTCTTCGTGATCAACATCAGACTGAGATTAAATGTTCTTGAAAGGTTAGAAAAGATGTACAAATTTAACCACATTTGGATTCAAACTTACAATTCTCATGTGTCGGTTGAATTTGTAAGCATCAAATACACGTCAGCCGCTTTATAACACACACGTAACTTCAAAGTAAAACAGCCGATTGTCCCAAGAATAATGACTTACTTTTGCACGTACATTTATTTTAAATTGTTTTCTGTTCAAAAAACGGTGAGGCAAAAACTTCAAAAAGTCTTGCCAAAGATTTTCCTTTGTGGCATAAGAGAGTCAGACATGTTCTTTTTCGTGAACAAAGAAAAATAAAGTAGAACCTATTCAAACGAAACAGATCTATGTAAACGTAGATTAAAAGTGAACAGGAAAGAAATACACAATCAGTAACAATATTCACCTTTCAAATAATTCTTGTTATCTTTTTTTTTGAGTTATCGAAATATTTTATATTACGAAATTGGCAGAACCTTCCACACTGTTGGTGCGTGCTTCCTCCAAGGCTAGGCTGGCTACAAAGACAGGTCAGTTGCCTCTTCCGAACATTTCCTCTTCCTAGCTTGAACTACGTGGCAAGTGTTTTTATAATACTCTTGGGTTCATGGTTTCTCCTTTAAGGATGGGCCAACTTCCTCTGTATGCGGTTAAGTAGCTTTTGGAAATACATTTAGAGTACATTATTCGATTAATTTTCTGGTGCTCTCAGGTATGAAACCCGAACAATCGAATAACTCAATTCGTTTTCCGTTCTGTTGGAATTTTGAAGAAGTGATGGGCATTCTCTCTTTAGAACTAGGAAAATAAACGAACCCCCCCC
>NW_004797600.1:791753-797435 GCF_000002075.1 Aplysia californica
AAAATAATAATAATAATAATAATGATAATATTTAATCATGATGATGATCATCATCATCTTATGATTGGTTATGATCAATCAATCAATCAATCAACCAATCAATCAATCAATCAATCAACCAATCAATCAATCTACCAATCAATCAATCAATCAGTCAATCTATCAATCAATCAATCAATCAATCAATCAATCAATCAATCTACCAATCAATCAATCTACCAATCAATCAATCAAGCAAGCAATCAATCAAGCAATCAATCATCGACCATGAACCATTAATCATTTTCTGCGAAGTTAGCTCTTTTTTTTCATATATTGCGTCAATTTCAGACTTTTTTTTAGATGAAGTATCAAGTACTATTCAATCACAACACAACAGATTGTGTAAGTGGATATGGGCTATATAAATGCAATCCATTATTATTATTATTATTATTATTGTGTATACTGTCACTGTCTAAATTCTGTCGTCTGGGGATGGCGCAACATAAACAGGTAACTATCGCCAGCATTTTGATGAAAGTTAATAATAATAATATGATCATCATCATCTTCATACAAGTGTTTTGTAACACTTCAAACAGCACGCATTTTGAATAAATGGATCGAGAGATCTGCGAAATAGTCTGATATCGACAAGCTTAACCCTATCCGTACGCCCTGGGGTCATTTCGTACCCCTGGGATTGTATTCTTTACATGTGAGAATACTTCTAGTACGAAGATCTCTTTGAAACTTTCAGTACCGGGTATTTCTTTAAAAAAATCATTATGACAGACTTCTACGAAAAGCTTACAGATCGGATTTACGAGCAAATTTCCTCTTTGAAAGTGGTGGCACAGAGTTCCCTCACGTCGTATGGATACGATAGTAAAGCACAACGTACGATAGGGTTAATTATAATTGATTCAACGTACCGTCCTCAAAAATTAAAAAAAGATTCGTCCAGATCTGGGGTATGAAGCCTAGATGTTGAGTTGAGCCAATCGGGCAGGGGTAGAGTTCTTATAAAGTACCCTGCGGTGTAGTTCGCGGCTCAACGTTTGGCAACTTCTTTCTTGCCCTGCTGGGTAAAATTGTAGTTTATATACCATTCAAGACAATAGCGGTTGGCGTGCCGTCGCGCGAAAGTTAGCCTTTGAGAGCTGGCTTTACTTCCTCTACGTAATAATTCTGAAAATAAGCGTAGGTGGTGACGGTGGTGGTGGTGGGATGGGTGACGGGTGATTAGAAATAAAAGTGCTGTATTAAAAGGGGAAGGAGGGGTTTTGATGGGTTGCGTTCGGCGAGAAATGGGAAGGAGAGAAGCGAGGGAGGGTCAGTATGAGGAAAAAAGGAAGGAGGGGTTTGATAGGTTGTCTTCAGGCAGAAATGGGAAGGTGGTGGGGAAGGGAGGGTCAGTATGATGGTGGAGGGGGGGGGGGAGGGAAGGTGAACGCTCGCGTTGTACATGTATCGCAAAGGCGGAAAGTAATAAAAAATGCCACGCGCGAGAACACCTCTCCCGCCTCATCTTCCCTCGCTCGCCCGCTCCCTGCTTCCCGCGCGCGTCCTCGGCAGACGACTTTTCCCCTCGGAAAGCGCGCGAAAGTTGGAAGTGTGGAAGGAGAGAGAGAGAGAGCGGGCCGCGTCGTACTAGGCTATGACGCGAGAGGGACGGAGGGACACGTCTGGTCTGACGCCATTCGTCATCCGTCTCGGCGGTCTCAGCCTGCGCATTAACCAGACGGAGAGTGAAGAGAGATAAAACGAAAAGTAATAAAACAACTAATAATGGTGTCAAAGTTTCGGATTGTGAAGAGAGGCAAGGCGAGGTTATAGCGAAGGCGTGAGTGCGATGTAGGTTGCTATAAAGACGTGGATCAAGGTGAGGCTGGGAAAACAATCTCAAACGCTTTTCCCTAAACTGAATTGTCCATTGATAGGAAAATATGCGGACCCGGATACGCCTGTAGCTCTGACTCGTCCGAGCAAACCCTCCATCTTAGGAACCTCGGCTGGGACTGGAGCGGACTTGCTTTAGCCTTCCTTGACCCCAGACTCAGAATCCCGCCCCATGGCGGTGTTAACCTACTTAGATCGTAACTTGAAAAAGTTTTAGTAAGAGTTTGACGTCGCTTGTAACACAACAAGGTCACATACCTTCCCAAGATTACAAGAGAGTAACAAGCAGTCTCTCCTACCCCATCCACCCCCCCCGCCCCCCCACCCCCCCCCCCAACTACAAAGACCAACAAACAACCAGAGCCAAAACAACAACAAACCCATATATACACACAAAAAAGAAAAACATTAGCTCTGTTGAATAGGAAATAAGGAGCAAACTACACCAAAGCACATGCCGACCAACCATAGATTTTATGTTTTTGTAAAGTGTTTTACGGCGCTCGCAACTGCATAAGGTCATATGAGCGCGCGGGACACACCTTATATTTTCAGTTGGTAGGAAATTTTGAATTTCATCCTGGTGCGGCCGAAGCCTACTCTTATCGATTTTAGACCACCAAGGGATCTTTAACGTGCGCAACTTGCACACGGGTCCTCCGTAATTTTTCGCCGTTGTCCGAGAAGGCTAGGTGTAGATCTTTCCTACCAGAAGATCAGGGGTGTGGCTGAAAGACAGCAGTAAGAAGAAGCGATGGAGTAGCAGTAAAAAGGCTGCAGAAAGAATCAGGAGCCCAGAGGAAGGGGCAAAGGCGGTGAGGGGGTGGGGACAGAAAGAGGAGACGAAAGCAGACAACAGAACATTGCTAGAGAGCAGGGGAAATGAGGAGAAAGGAGACAAATTTAGAGAAGAAATTTTTTCGGTCGCTACCCGGATTCGAACCCAGGACCTTTTGAATGAGAGGCCAACACCTTAACCTCTAGGCCACGAAAGCCCCATAGATTTTAACTTACGACGTCTTGTGTTCGCATCATACTGGGAGATGTGCTGATAAAATATATGAACACTAAAAAGTTAACCATAAGTGCATGTCGTTGGCCAGCAGTTAAACTTTTCAAAGCTCCTAATTCGGATTTTAAAAAGTTAAATTGCAGTTTTTTTTCACCTGAAGTGTCAGTTGCATGTGCTCAAGAAATATTTGTCGAAATTCAAGCTCTAAATCTTAATATGCTTAAAGATAGAAAAATACAAAGGTTTATGTCGGGAAAAGACTTGTACCCATAGAAAGCACTTGGGAAAACAGACACGTAATAGAAACCCACATCACAACCGGAACTATTAGCGAAGAGCACACACACACACACACACACACACACACACACACACACACACACACACACTCACACACACACACACACGCACACACACACACACACATCTGACAAATGATGTGCTGCTAACCTGGCATCTTTTACCGTTCTTCTGATGTTTTCTATGAAAGCAATATTTTATTACCAGTCTTATTATCATTTTAAAAAATTACCCATTGAAAACAAAATGTAGAAGAAGAGTCATTTTCAGAATTTTTAAAATATCATCTGGAGGGCTGCACTTCCTTCTAAAGGGGTTTGATTATTCATTATCCGATTTCCCCAAATCCTCATTATAAAAGCAAGGGATCGTCGTGAAAAACGAGAGGACACCTGCTAGATATCTATAAACAAAATTGATTATCCAGCACAATAACAAAATCGAATTTTTAATACCTGCGTTCCCATTGTGAAAAATTTTTTTTGTCATTTAGTAACACCCCCCCCCCCAACAAAAAAACAGAACAAAAAGCAACCCAAAAAGCAAAACAACAACAACAGCAACAACAAAACGTCAACGACATCCTCACGTATCCCAAACTAAACTCCCTGTCACCCTAAAAACAACACCAGCAAAACAAAAAACAAGCAAAAACAAACAAAACAAAACCAACCCCCCCCCAACAAACCCCAAACAAACCCCAAACAAACCTACAACCAGTAAACAAAAAGGAACGACCAAAAAACAAAACCGGAAATGAATCCAACAAGTACAAGTACAGTATAATAAAAATAAACCCAAAGAAAAGAAAGGTCAAGAATTAAACAAAGAGACGACACAGTCAGTTAAAATTAAAAACAAAGGAACAAAGGGAGAAGAGACTGATTTTGATTGGCGAGTCTATGAGAGTGGGTCAAATTAATATATCTGTTCACCTTCACAGGCACGTCCTCCACCAGGCCCCGAACTATAAACTCTTGGACGATCAACGAAATGGCTCATACAGACGTTCAATCACGGAACTATTTCATTGTTATTGAATATATAATTGCAAACGCATCCATTCGTAATACAGCTGTGCTCGAAATCATTTATTTTGGTGACAAATGTACGTGCAGCTTTTCACATAAATATCAAAATGATAACCATTATTCTTAGCACACAATGTCGTTCCACTTTCTCTTGTTAGCAGCTCTAACTTTAGTCAAAGATTGCTTATTTCAAGATGGCTTTCGCCTCTTTTTGAGGCTATTTTGAAAAGTCTTTTAAGTGCAGGTAGTACTATCTATTCTGCACATTTCATTCTCTCCCCCCCCCCTTTCAACAAAACTTTGACGTACCCTTAAAGAAGGACAAACACCCCCCCAAAAAACCCCCCCAAACAAAAACAAAAATAAAAACAAAATGAAAACTAACGTTTCCATCCTCCCCTGTGGTGACATCTTTAAAACTGCGTGACGTTTATCACGAATATTTATTTAGAAAAGACTGAACTATGCCGTAGCCCAGTGTACTGCTGTTACTGCATACAATCGCTAACGGCCAAGGAAAGTCACTAGACTTTAGATAGTTTAAATCGTCTTTCACCATTGACCTCATGGATACCCCCATGTTTGGTGTAGAGAATAAAGACCCCGGAATTGTGAAGTAGGTCAGCTACGTTTCGAAATGAGACCTCAACTTCACTACTACTACTACTACTACTACTACTACTACTACTACTACTACTACTACTACTATTACTACTACTGCTGCTACTACTACTACTACTACTACTACTACTACTATGATGATGATGATGAAGGTGATAACAGGGAGCGTTTGATGGTAATCTTGGTCAACTAGAAGGCTAATACGTGTTTTATGACATTGCGGGTTCAGATCCGTTGTTTGCAGTATGCAGGTGACATGCAAGAGGTCCCAATGGACTCCCAGTTTGAATTTTATTTTTATTTAAGCAAAGCGGCGATCAATTTGATATAGTGTGCAGTGACCATATCGTTGTTGTTGTTGTCGTCGTCGTCGTCGTCGTCGTTGTTGTTGTTGTTGTTGTTATTGTTGTCTTTAAATCAAGTATCTCCGTCGGTCTGCTGTAATGGTGTGTACCCCTCACCCCTCGTTGGCCCGGACCACCATGCAAAAAATATTTCGGGAAGGACGGGATTATTGTTTGAAAGTTTCCATAGACTAATTTATATGTTCTGATGTCTGCTTTCGTCTCCTCTTTCTGCCTCCACCCCATCACCTTCTTTTCCCCCTCCTCTGGGCTCCTGACTCTTTCTGCAGCATTTCTACTGCTTCTCCTTGGCTCCTGTTGTCGTCTTCACCGACGGATCAGTGAGGCGTGGCCAGAAATCTGGGTGGGCGTTCAGTGCTCGAGTTGACGGGAAGATAATTAAAGAACAGTCTGGAGCCTACGAGTGCACTACGTCGAGCATGGCAATGGAGGTCAAGGCAATAACAGAGGCGCTGGAATGGATCAGCAT
>NW_004797600.1:797535-799963 GCF_000002075.1 Aplysia californica
TACTACTACTACTACTACTACTACTACTATTACTACTACTGCTGCTACTACTACTACTACTACTACTACTACTACTATGATGATGATGATGAAGGTGATAACAGGGAGCGTTTGATGGTAATCTTGGTCAACTAGAAGGCTAATACGTGTTTTATGACATTGCGGGTTCAGATCCGTTGTTTGCAGTATGCAGGTGACATGCAAGAGGTCCCAATGGACTCCCAGTTTGAATTTTATTTTTATTTAAGCAAAGCGGCGATCAATTTGATATAGTGTGCAGTGACCATATCGTTGTTGTTGTTGTCGTCGTCGTCGTCGTCGTCGTTGTTGTTGTTGTTGTTGTTATTGTTGTCTTTAAATCAAGTATCTCCGTCGGTCTGCTGTAATGGTGTGTACCCCTCACCCCTCGTTGGCCCGGACCACCATGCAAAAAATATTTCGGGAAGGACGGGATTATTGTTTGAAAGTTTCCATAGACTAATTTATATGTTCTGATGTCTGCTTTCGTCTCCTCTTTCTGCCTCCACCCCATCACCTTCTTTTCCCCCTCCTCTGGGCTCCTGACTCTTTCTGCAGCATTTCTACTGCTTCTCCTTGGCTCCTGTTGTCGTCTTCACCGACGGATCAGTGAGGCGTGGCCAGAAATCTGGGTGGGCGTTCAGTGCTCGAGTTGACGGGAAGATAATTAAAGAACAGTCTGGAGCCTACGAGTGCACTACGTCGAGCATGGCAATGGAGGTCAAGGCAATAACAGAGGCGCTGGAATGGATCAGCATGGAAGCGTATAAACATGCCCTGTTTGTCACAGATTCGATGAGCACCCTAGACAAAATCAGGAGTGGGTGGCTCTACAGTGACTGGAGAGCTTCCATTGCAAATAGCCACCTCCTAAGAATTACATGGGTGTTCTGCCCTGGTCACGCCGGGTGCACGGAAATGAGCGTGCTGATGAACTTGCCGGCAAAGCAACACCCAATGGCCGAATCATGCTCGACCCACCAATGGTGATCGCCAGATGTAAGGAATGCCTTCACAACCAAGAGGAGACAGACTCCCACACACTCAGCACAATAAAAGAAAAGTGTGTGCGGGGCACAGCGAAAAAAGTTTGCTCCGAGGAGTGGTCAGGCGTGTCTCAAACCAGCTCCTCATGGAGACAATTAGCAGGAAGACCCTGATGTGGACACTGGAAAGGAGAGATGAGCAGCTATGGACATGTGCCGCCTGCTATGATTCTAGCTCTGGATCCAAGTAAATCCAAGTAAATCCTTGGCTCCTTCTTACTGCTGTCTTTCAGCCACACCCCTGATCTTCTGGTAGGAAAGATCTACACCTAGCCTTCTCGGACAAGGACGAAAAATCTTGGAGGGCCCGTGCCCAAGTTGCGCACGTTAAAGATCTCTTGGTGGTCTAAAATCGATAAGCTAAGACTTTGGCTGCCACCCGGGCAAAATTCAAAATTTTCTACCAAACTGAAAAAGTTTAATGTGTCCCGCGCGCTCATATGGTGGCGAGCGCAGTAAAACACTTACGGGGGGTAAAAAAAAAAAGAAAAAAAAGAAGAAAAGACTAATTTATTCGTCTCTGAGAACTTTACCCTCGGGCAGTGACTGTCAATTTCATATAGCTACCTCCCACTTTTTCACGTCCTTAAAGGGACTATAATTTTTGTGCCGCCCACCTACATAAGATAATATTTTCAAGTGCGGCCTAAATTCATACATGTATATAACACTTGTCACTATAACCAGTGTGACCCCCACCGCCCACGAAAGTTACAAAATCGCCCATCAGAAAGCTGTACCGCCCGTTTTGGGAAGTTCTGCCTTCAGGGTGTATCTCCCTGACATGGAATGTAAAACATTTGAATAAAGGATTATTATAATCTTGCATCAGAGAAAGTGAAAGCCTCTCCCTAATGCTTATTTTGATGCAGTTAATAACAAGGGAAGGGCAGCAACATGTTCTGGTTGATGGGGTTCCCCTTTTAGTTACAGGGGCAGTTGATGGATAGATAGATAGACGGATGGCTGGATGGATGGATGAATGGATGGATGGATACACACAGACAGACAGACAGACAAATGGATAGATAGATAGATAGATAGATAGATAGATAGATAGATAGATAGATAGATAGATAGTTAGAATAAGAAATGAAAATGTATCGAGAGACACCCGTACGTATTGAGAGGGAAACTGTAAGAATAGAGAGAGATAGAGAAATAGGGAGGGCAAGCAGGGGAGAGAGATAGAAAAAGAGAGACAGAGATAGAGAGAGAGAGACAGAGAGAGAGAGAGAGAGAGAGAGGGAGATGGAGAGCGAGAGAGAGAGAAAGAGATATAGATAGAGAGACAGAGAGGGAGAGGGAGAGAGAGAGGGAGAGCGGGGGAGAGAGAGAAAGACACAGAGAGAGAGAGAGAGAGA
>NW_004797600.1:800815-803848 GCF_000002075.1 Aplysia californica
CCCCCAACCTTCTGATCTCCGCTCCTTTTCCTCCTCCGGATGGCAGAGGTAACAATAACAACAATAATAAAACAAAGGACACGAGCCAGCTTCACATAAATAGCCAAAGCCTATAAACTATTTGAGGTTTGTGGTCCAGCATGTCCAGTTCTCTCCCGTTATACGGACCCCATTTTTTTACCGTTACCACCCATTACCACTCCCCTTCCACCCAACCTTTTTTTGGGGGTAAGGAAACACGTACATATAACTAGATTTATGTGTCGAAATATGTTACTATCGGTTACATTTTTAAAGTGTATTTTACAACTTACGATATGTCTGAATTGGTGGTTGAGTTGTTGAAAGTACACTTATTGCATATCTCTAGTCTTGCTTTTGAAAATACATGTATGGGCCTTCATGTTCTGCATTTGGATGGTCGAGTAGTTGGACGCATTGTATACTGACGGATGAGTTTTGGACTTATGGTGCTGATCTAGTAGTTGGGAGAAATGTTTCAAAGGGTCGAATTTGTTTGCTAGATCCTGTGGGATTTCACTACGCTTATTAAAAAAATTATATAACTTTTTATTTCAAACGGAAAAATGGCATAGTCACCATCTAATGCCAGATCTGCAACAAACATCTGTGATCATAGTTCCCCATTCATTCTTTTGTTCGGGTGCCCTAAAAAAAGCTACACTGTCCAGATCTTTCCCCATCACCCAACATTTAGGCTCCCATATAAAATTATATTTACTTACTTACTCTCTCCTTATACTTATACCACTAGGTACCGGGTTTCTATATAAAAAAGAGGACCCATTTACAGGGCTATAACTCATTCATCTCTTGACATAAAACAAATCAATAGCCATGTTCGAAAAAAATCAAGTTAAAAAAAGCAATCAAAACTGAGTGAAACGCAAAAATTGGCAGCTTCTTAAAAATCAACCACACTGATCATTTTTCAAATAGTCACTATTTGTGCACTGAAGAACACATTTATGCAAAGAATTATATTGCCAAATAAACCCAGGGAGGTGATGGCTATTTAAATCTCCAGGGATTGGCCTCTTATCTTCCTAAAAGCTCCAGTAAGCCACTAGAAATTTTGAAAAACCCCGTGGCGTGTTTGGAGGCCGACTTTTTGGACGTCGGCTTCAATATTGAGTTTCAACTGTGCGATCGTCTGTGGCTTGTTTCCGTAGATGTCTGTCAAAAATCCCAAAGGTGATGATTTAAAAGGCTCAAGATTGGGGGAAGGTGGGGACCATTCATTTAGTAAGCATTCAGCTTATTTTCCAACCGTACAATTTTTTAGCAGTCTAATTTCGTATCTTATAGATTAGACGCAGGGTGATGTTTAGGTACAGAGTTGTGTCCTACTCACAATCTTCTTCTCGATGGCATCACACTTAAAGTCCGGTATATCGATCATAATAATTATACTGGGCTGTCCTGCTCAGTTCACTGTCGGCCAATACAGCTTCTCTTGTTGAGTTAATGTTTCCCGTCTCAGGGCTTGTGTGTCGGGCAGAGCTGAAGGATGTGTTCCGCAGTTTGTTCCACCTCTCCACAGTGGCTTTTTGGGGACTGTACTAGTTTAAAGCATCTATACACGATGGTTGTGGTATTCTATATTGTCGCTTTTATAAGGACTAGCGGGCTAACTCAGACTTCAGGGGTTTCCAGAAATCTTGACCTACACCAAAAGTGAGCAACGCCCTAACTATAGGAAGAATCTGGTTTCATTGGTGTGTAAATTTGTTTGGTCATAGAGAAAACTCTCTTTGTCTTTTAAAGAAATTGAACAGGGGTCCAAAAATTTTACCCTCAATTTTCTCAAATTTTTTTTTGGGGGATAGCCCCCTTGTGCCTAAAAGCAATCGTATACACACTTTTATAATCTGGTGACTTCCCTTTCATCCCCTCTTCCCAGGGATCCATCTCTCCGCTTTCATTCATTTTTTTTCATGCTCCTTACCTGCATTCTTTGTGAAAGTTAATTACACCTTGCGGTTTGAATCAACACGCGTAAGGTAAACATGTTGAGAAATAGTGACTTCCTAGTAACCTAGAAACGATTAATGATCATGAACGTTTAACAGCCTTTTTTAATTTCTTGATATCATTTAGAACTCGTCTTGTTTTGACACCGCTTTCCAGGACCAGCCTCGGACTGAATTGGACAGAGCATCTCACCAGAAAAAATACTTCCCCACCACCCTTTAAAGAATACCCCAAAAACCAACCAACCAAAGAAACAAACAAACGCAAGCCATAAAACAAAAAACAGAAACGGAGGAGTTCAGTAAAATTGGCCTCCACATCCCCAAACAGACAAAAGATGTAATCAGTATATCAGAAACCGAAAAATAAACAAAACAACGAAAAAAATCGAAACAAATCTGAAGCACCGTACACAAACAACAACAGAAAAATAATGAGCAGAATTAACTAAAATTGTTTCCTTATATTTATTCCTCTTTTTACCAGCGAGCAGTCAACAGACGGTCGTAGATAAACTCCTATTAGTCTATTTCGCCCACGATTATGACCTGAAAGCGCCCCTGCCCCCCCACCCCACCCTCCCTTTCCCATTTCCCCCTTCCTCCCTCACCGTCCCGATGCCCTCACCTTCCCGATGTTGTTCACCGTTCACTTGACCTTCACACGCTTCTGACGTCCATGCGCATGTCAGGTGACAGCTCTTGGCCCCCTTCAGGGAGGTTAATGAATATTCTGACGTCACATGGGCAATTCACCTTTGAGATGTCCCCAAGAACGGTGAAGAGAGGACAAAAATAGATTAGCCTAAGGGAAGAGGTTGAACTGCTTCAGGTGTGACGGAATTGGTATTTTTAGCTTTACACTCCTGTGGTCTTTGTTTAATAAAAGAAAAACAACATATTATTATAATTCCCGCTAGTTACAGTTTGTAACCTCCTTATCCGAGCACTTACATTTATTTATTATAAGAGAACAGTAGCCCAGGCGATCAAGTAAAGAAGAACATTCTTCTCACATGAGGTTTGAACCTCACCCCCC
>NW_004797600.1:804462-812139 GCF_000002075.1 Aplysia californica
GGGGGATCTTGAACTTCGGAAGTGTAAGGAGTTTTCCAGACCTTCCACCCCATTGGCAGGGCCCTATCAGAGATGTACGTTGATTTGGAGGCTATACCTCTTATATTAGATAAACTTACAGTGTTGAAAGAGTCTTTAAACCCATGCCATTGCAAAATTATAAAAGACTTTCTATAATTGCTGTTGCATTAGATGTAAAAAAAAAATTGAATCCCTTTTATCCCAATTTGATAGTTTTTTTCCTCACATTGATCAATGGACCTATGTTGTATGGGTATTGAGCAACTTAATAAATTAGAAGTAAGGACAAATAAGAGCACAGCGCTTGACCATTAAGGTGACAAAAATAGATGAACCGTCCAATACTAATTACATAATTTATACAACACCAAGAAATGAAGAGTCTTTTTATTGCAATGTTTGTTTTTAGTTTGCGAACAGGACGAAGTGCACCTGTCGGAAGTTGATAGAGAAATTTGTGTAGGGACGTGGTAGAATCAGACGCTCGTCAATTTTTGTTTGGGTATAATAAATGAGGTTAAGGTTACTCGTATCATTTAAAAGCTTGTTTATTTGTCTTGCTTTTGATGAAAAATGAAGCACCCAACTATCTTGAGTAGAATCAGAAATCGAGATATTTGGGATTGAAGTTGAAGGAAATGGGGATCGCCTGGTGTCGAAGGTAAAACTAGCGGCGAGAAAGTGGCCGTCAATATTTGATGATTTAAACTTGAGATTGAGTACTTGGAAACTGCAAGTTAAAAATTTTTTTAAATGTGCCTCTATGGTCAAGGCTTTAGAGTAAAATTCTCACAGACACGTATTTTTGAATGAAAATAAAACCCAACAAAACATTATACAGAAATTTATCAGGGGATGGGAAATGTCTGTGTCTTTGATTTCATTATTTTGACGAGCGTCTGATTTCACCGTGATGCCACACATTTTATATTTTTGCATCTGTCCGATCCGAAGTACTCAGTTTGAAATTTTTGACGTCGTATCAGAGTGGACCGTGAGCCAGGTTCATAACGGCCAAATTTCGCCAGTACAGATTAGTATGCCATGAGTTTTAAAGTCCGTGTCAATGCTGTGATGTTATATAAGAGCCGGATCTTCAAATTGAACATCTGTCTCCAATTAGACCAATCCAAGGGGGCACAGAGCCCTGGAAGCTCACTAAAAGAGAAACCTTTAAGAGCATCCCGGTGTGGATTCTAACTAGGGTCACCCTCAAAGCGGTAACAGCGCCAGTGGTGTGCTTAGAAGTAGATTAGGGCAACAGAAGTTGTAGAGCTGAACGTTGATGCCTAAAGGCTGGTGTGCTCAGAAGTAGATTAGGGCAACAGAAGTTGTAGAGCTGAACGTTGATGCCTAAAGGCCTACTACTACTATTCTTAGAAACGGTGTTGTGTCGTATTGTCTTAAACAATTAATCAAGACGTATGAGAGATAGATAGATAGATAGATAGATAGATAGATAGATAGATAGAGAGAGAGAGAGGGAGAGAGAGAGAGAGAGAGAGAGAGAGAGAGAGAGAGAGAGAGAGAGAGAGTCTCCAGTGTTTTAATAGCCTTTCTAGATCGTTTGTTGGGTTTGAGAGAAGAAAAGCTTGGAGATGCAACGGTATGGTCACGCAGGGATATATGGCTATTGTCGAAGTGGAATGCTTATAGTTGAGAACATTACTCTCATCAAAATACCTTCGAGAATATTTCATTATCAAAAAGGAGACTGTTACCTATTCTGAAGGGATCCAAGTAATCCGAAATGCAATGTGTCGAAAAGTCAATATTTTGACCACAACTTAATGTTCTGAAACCCTCTCTCATCCCTTAGAGATAAAGTCCATAAAAAATTGTAAATGTCTTTCACCGTACAGGCTCAATTTAGACCATAATTAGCAAGTCAACAAATTCGACTGTGTCCGATAGTGCTAATCCAGACTGAGTTGGATACAACATCCCAACCGACAGAGACACTTAATAGAATAAATGAAAATTGCTCATCCCCCACCCCATTAAAAAAAATCCAACAATATCCAACAACAACAACAAAAAAACCCCCAACTACAAACAAACAAGCAACAACCCCCCCCCCCCCCAATAAACCACCATCAAACCAATCAACCAACAGCAACAATCAAACGAACTAATCCACCCTCCCCTTAAAAAAAAAAGTCCTAACAACAAACTCCAACAAAAAGAAAAGTAACCCTCTCATCCATCTGGGAATCAAATGTATCCTTCACACCATAGACGCTTTGAGAATCCCCCCCTTCCCCCCTCCCCAAGCAGCTTAACAGTAGCCACTGTTCTGCTCCAGGGATCTAATAAATTGATGTGAGTGTACACTTGTACGACAATCACGTGATTATTAAGAGGTCACTGCAGGTGTTCCTGGACCTTTGTTTCGATCTCATATTTCCCATTTTAAAATCATTTCTGTCATCAAGCCACTGGCGATGCAGAAGGAGCAAAACCCTACTTGGTGAATAACACAGACTAAGGATAAAGGTGAACCCGTGGGCTTGTTGTTAAGGTAGTATTTCATTACAGTGGGATCGGCAAAATCATCCTTGGCGATGGGTCACTTCCTCAATAAGTCATTTTTTTGTGTCTTCTTATTTCCTTAGCTTAATGGACTCCATCCTATCCCCCTTTTCCATCTCTCTCCCTCTCTCTCTCTCTCTCTCTCTCTCTCTCTCTCTCTCTCTCTCTCTCTCTCTCTCTCTCTCTCTCTCCCTCCCTCTCTCTCTCTCTCTCTCCCTCTCTCTCCCTCTCTCCATCTTTCCAAATAACCATCCTACGGATATTTAAAAAAATACTAGACATAATCTAGGCAGCTCACCCATGTTAAGGTGGCTTTATATATATATATATATATATATATATATATATATATATATATATATATATATATATATATATATATATATATATATATATATATATATATCTCTCTCTCTCTCTCTCTCTCTATATATATATATATATATATATGTGTGTGTGTGTGTGTGTGTGTGTGTGTGTGTGTGTGTGTGTGTGTGTGTGTGTGTGTGTGTGTGTGTGTGTGTGTTTGTCCCTTGCCCATTTCTGTGAGATTGACGCCGTCTGATTAGTAGAAAAAGGCACGTAATATGCTAGTGTCCAATAATGTATTACATATTTAGATTCTATTATAAAACGTAATTGTTACAGGTAGAAATTCAAGGAATACATATGTATGTCAAGGACCTGAGAGCAATAATGATTTTAAGTAAGATGGTGGTGGTAAGTGATGATGTGAGATAGTGTTTTTGTAAATAATTATTGAGGAGATAATATTATGCTTTCATTTACTGTCAGCTGAGTTTAAACAGAATGTTAGCATTATTCCTTTCTTCCCCTGCTCCAATGAGTCACGAGAGACGTGGGCACCCTCTATCTCATCCCCTGCTGTAACCATCTTTAATGTGAGCACAGTCTCTACTTTGGTGAAATTGTTAGTGTTAGTCTATCCGAAAGGGCGAAGAACATGTGAAGAGAGGACCTCAGTTGGTAGACCGTATAGTCTCAAGTATGTTGGGGTCTTCGAAAGCGGGCTGTTGGTAGCAAGTTGACAAGCAGGTTATAGATTTAGAAAATACAGCTGTAAGGTTCTACTCCCTAATCATTTACCCCGATTATTCCTTTCAAGTCTTATTAAAAATGAAGTCCCCAAGATTCGGGCACGGGATCCTCGAACCCGAGTCGGGAAGAAACAATTTACTCATCCTATTGTATTTGTATTCCATCGCCTCAGGGGGAACGGGTACCTGTCATTACAAAATCAGATAACAGCGTTAACTTATCCAAAACAAGCAGGTGCATTTTGTAAAAACATATTATGGAGATTCCACAGTAGGAGCGTAGAAAAAAAGTCTGCTGTAGGATCTAGTGTTACACTCTCCAGAAAGTTCTCTTCATTGCTCACAAGACGGGGAGCGGTTGTATATTATGATGCAGAGAGGATTCTGCTAGTGGCTAGAGGGCGCCACGGGAAAGTCCTACTTCTTTTTTGCGCCTCTATTATTTTTTTAAAACCTGTCTTTTTTGTTTTCACTCCGCACCAAATAGCCCTTGCTGTGTCGATGCTCTTCTCTTGCAATTGTTTTTTTTTCTCAAGCCATCGTCGTCTTTTGTTATTTTTTGTTGTACAACATATTTTTTTTTGGATATCGTTGTCATTGTTGATGATGTTGTTGTTGTTTTCGTTGTTGCTGATATTGTTGTTGTTGTTGTTGTTGTTGTTGTTGTTGATATCGTTGTTATTGTTGCTGTTGTTATTGTTGTTGTTATTGTTGTAGCGATTATATTCAACGTCGACATTTCTGTAATAATCATTTTTGCTATCATAATCATATTATTGTTGTAGATGTTGTGGTGGCTGACGTGTCTCACCTTTGTTCTTGACATTGCTTTCATTATAATCAGCGCCTGTGGTGTTGCGGTTCGCAGAGCACGTCGTTAGCTCTGTTGGTATCATGATGGACGAGCGAGCGGATGGTCTTTGCTCGAATCCGCAATAGGGTGTCGCGACTTCAGTGCTTTCTTGTCCTATCTCCGTTTTTTTCAAACATTGAAAATTTGACTTCTTCTTAAGTTCACTCTTTGTTATGAACTGTTTTCACTGTTATTAAAAATGGAGATAGGACAAGAAAGAACTGAGGTCGCTGTGTTCTGAATTTGTGTTGTTTGGGGGGAGTTTTAAAGGTTCTCAAGGCTTTCAAACTCTCACTCAGCCAATTTGGCTCGATCCTATCGGAAGTGGGTTCTGGATTCGGAGGTTCCATCCAGCTCTGAAATGATCTTATAGTGAGTTGCAGTGTTGAAAGGGGTGTTAAACCTCTACAGTCGACTCCGCTTGTGTTGAACTTGAACTCATTTGAGTTGATCTTCGATTAAGTTAATCCTTGTCTCGGGTTTCAGCACCTCTTTTTCTAAACAGGCCCCAACCGTAAAGTAGAACTTCGGATTAGTTGGGGTTTTTTTTCACTCCTCTGACGACATAAGCTCATCCGTTGTAAGCCGTACAAAGATAATAAATGTTGTTCACAGAACGCCTACTGTGTGCTCTTTTTCGGAACAAACAAATAAAAAAAATAAAAAAATCAAGTAACTAAAAATAATTTAAATAAATAAACAAACAAACAAATAATTAACTAAATAACTAACTAACTAATTCAGTACACGATTACATAAATAACTATGAAATAAATTAAAAAAAAATAAAAATGAATGAATGAATGAATGAATAAATAAATAAATAAATAAATAAATAAATAAATAAATAAATAAATAAATAAATAAATAAATAGATAAATAAATTGATCCGGTGGGGTAATTTTGATTACAATGACCTATATCTATACACAAATACTCACTTAAACATACAAATACACATACAAAGAATAACATAATTATTACACAAACGCAGAACGATTTCTTTAATTAATTAAAGCCATTGCCAGTAGCCACTCTTCAGCGTCCTGATTTTTTTTGGAGCTAGGATTATTGTGTCTTGCTCAAGGACACATAGCTATGACCACTCATCTAAACCTATTGTAAATTGGGAAAACTGTTTAGAATTGGAGAATATCGCTTGATGGATGCAATTCGCTACCTTAGAATTATAAAGTTCTATCTGACATTTTTGGCCGTTTTGAGTTACTAAGACCATGAGGTCAAAAAACAAATGTTCCATCTGCAGTAAGATTATTCGGATTCGTTATCAAGATATTTAAAGAACTACCTTCGAAAAAGCTTGACATGTTGTGAAACTCCAAAACTTTGACGTCAAATTTCTCAAAACTAGGAGCTGGAGATCCTTTGTTGCTGCCCTAAACGCCAGATGGCGTAACGGGTAGTAAGTAAGTAAGTAAGTAATGCACGTTGATCGACTGCTTGTGAATGTCTCACACCACATCAGAGTCCATTTGGATCAGTGAGGAGAAAATGGTGAAATTATATAGTTTTAGCACCTTTATCAACACTATTAGGTTAGGCTGTATTAGAGGCGGGACCTCCGAGTTGAACGACCATCTCCGGAAAGACCAATAAAGCCAGATGGGAAATTCATGTAAAATGGCTTTCCCGAGGACACAACTTCGGACTAAGATGAAGCTCGAACCCCTGAACCTGTAATCGTACCATTACGAGTCCGGTAGCCTAACCAAAGATTCTGTATAACAAGATGGTTCACTCCTCTCTTTGAACCAATTAAAAATGTGTCCTCATAATCCAGTGGCGCCCTCTTCGAAAAAGCTCCCACTTTGCGAACAGAGTTACCCTACTTGTGTGGCAAAAAAGTCAAAGTGAAACCGCTGAAACTAACAATTTTTTGCATGAATTATAATTAAAATTTCGGAATAACACCTTTTTGAATGGTCACGCTGACAGAAATCCTCTTCAGGCGGAAGGGGCGACTGTTTTCTTCGTTTAATCTGGCTTTAGAACGAGAGGCGAAAGGTAATTACATTTCAATAAACCCAAAACTCCGCACTGAGCGAACCGGAACAGCTGAAGCGCAAGGACGTGCTGTTCCTATTCTTCTTCTGGAGAAACGAAAGAGAGCTTCAAAACAAAGACTGCAGCGACGTCTGAATCAATGCGCGGACTTCCGTGGACACATTTTTGGCCAAGTGAACTATCTTGTTATGTACAATCTTTGGCCTAACCACTAGGCTACCGACGCCACCATCACTGAGGAGGCAGACAGATGTCTATTGGTTACCTACGCAGTATCATTGTTTACATTTTAAAATGCAATTGGAATATTAAAAGTTTAGGGAAAAACCCAACAACTAAGCAACAAAACAAACAACTCGATTTCTAGACCTATATCAAGAGGACTTAATTTCGTACCACATATCAAATGCATGCCAATCCCAAACCTGTAATGTAATTCAACATGCGCGTTGTCTTCTAAAACGTAATTTAGATTGCCGAATGTGCACTCTCATTTAGAACTTTGAATGAATGTATCGATACTACCAAAGGGTAGCTATTCCGTGGTAAATTTCGGTTGCTACTCCGTGGTGTCGGAAAGCTGCGCCATTGGGGGGGGGGGTGTATTGCGTTAAGATAGCTATTCCGTGGTGCTCCGAGTTCAACATACATGTACATTGATAAAAATTCACTACAGCGTATTGCAAGAAACAGGTAAACGAACATAAAAATTCAAATCAGTCCATGTAATATGAAGACATGGTTGGGAATAAATTTTGGCTTGACAACTCATATTGCGAAAAAGAATAAGTCCACCCGTGGAAACAAGCGACGCAAAAACCCTCTATGGTTACAGAAAGGACGTCATCACATTACACACTCGATCAATATATTATAGTCACACCGTATAATGCAGTTGGTAAAATTTAATGTCATAACATGCATTAGTAAAATCTGATCACAGATAGTTTGAATCACAAATTATAAACTGTTATATAAAGATGCGTCTTCATGCTCTTTTTTTAACTGTGTTGAAGTTAAAATTGAGGCTGGCCTGATTTTATATGGGCTGGAGAGTATTTCAAATGGCAGTTCCAGAATTTAAAAAAAGAACCCGGACAGACAGACAGACAGACAGACAGACAGACAGACAGACAGACAAACAGACAGACAGACAGACAGACAGACAGACAGACAGACAGACAGTAT
>NW_004797600.1:815666-817908 GCF_000002075.1 Aplysia californica
ATGATGATGATAATAGCAATATAAATAATAATGATAATAATAATAAAAATAACAAAAATAACAATGATGATGATGATGATGATGATGATGATGATGATGATGACAATGATGATGATGATGATGATGATGATGATGATGATGATGGATGATAATGATGGTGATGATATCATTGCTGAAACGCAAGACAGAGGGAAGTGGAGGTCCATGATCGCCCACGCCAGTCGGCAAGGCACCGGATGATGATGATCCTCATATCATTATGGACATAGATACTTTGTTGTTTTTCCATAAGTTTTAAATATTTTGAACTTAATGGCACTTCCACCCACACGCATTTCCTAGAGAGGCAATATATTATGTAACACCTGTCACCGGTATAATATATCTGTATGGCTGTTCTTGACATTGATATATTCCTTCCATCCACCCCCACCTACGTAAAAAAACCCAATCCTAACAAACAAACAAACAAACAAACAAACAAAAGCAAACAAACCCCTAAAGATCCAAAAACTATCCTTCTTTTCAAACAATTCTCTCCTAAAGTTCAGCGCTCTTCATTAACTGATAAGCACTTTAAGCGAGAGTCATACTTATAACTTAAACTGCACAAAGCAGGTTTCCTTTCGATTGCTTTTTTAAAATGTCTGTTTGTTTTACTTCACCTTTCAGCACAATCAAAATACAAATAATCTAGGAAGCGGACAGTCTTGACCTTGCCAGTCAGGACCAACCTGGGTTGAGTGGGATGTAGTATCCCTAGAGACAGACCGATAGACTTGATGAAATAGCTTCCCGACATTAGAATCGAACTCATGTCTTGTACGAAAAACGGTGACTAGCCATTGTTTTATTCTACAGGCACAGGTGGTTTCGCTTGAAAAACATCAACAACACCAACAACAATATACCCGGCGGTGGCATCTCTTCGGGGAGGATTCAGGGAGGTTGGACTGCCTCACCCGCTACCCAAGGGAGGCGGTAGCCCTGGCGAAGAGCACGCTCTTCGGGGCTCCGAACATTTCGAACGGATAGGCTACCACACACACACACACAACAACAATAAACAACACAACCCCCCCCCCCCCAAACAACGAGTATGATAATGAAATGAAACTGTATAGTGGGTTTAACGCCCTTTGAAACGCTGTAAGGTCATTTTAGGGTAGAGAGCTCCCAAATTTTCGCCCGTCTCCGATCGGACCGCGCCAAATAAAATTGTATAAACATTCGTATAAAGTGCCCTTCCCAAGGCCACAATATCGGACTGGGCTAAACCATGAACCATTGAACCCCGCAATCTCCCGATTCTGAGTTCAGCAGTCTACCACATGGCCATTGACGCCACGACTATAAGGTGCAACTTTAAACCAACATAACTTTTGTAGGGGAAAAGTGTAGAAAATTAAGCTTGTGGTGTGCAACCCCGTGTTCATCTTTGCATGAAGAGTGACAAAGAAAGGGTGCAACTGAAAAGGGAAGAAATGACAGGTGGTGTAGGCGGGGAGATCTTGTTTCACAAAATTTCTCTAAAGAAAGAAACTTAAAAAAAAAAAGACAGGTTGGGGTGGTGGTGTGGTTGAGGAGGCGTCAGTTTCCATTCAACATTGCGCAAGCAAACGCGTCATCAAAAACCCGTCTGTGACCTAGTTTGAATAAAAAAAGAACCCCCCCCCCCACTATCAAAGAACAGCGCGGGCGTACACACAATCACAAACACACTCAAAACTAATAGCAACCGAGGAACACTTTAGCTCTCGGCTGTTTGCAACTTGTTTCAGAAGAATTCAGAAAAATGATATACAAACTCAGTTGAACAGACAAAATACTCGAAAGGTGGTGGAAAGTCACTTTAAAAATACAGAAATAACAGAACATTGTCAGTCATATATAGTCTATTCAAAAACGAATAAAGACTGAATTTCTATGAAGCATTCGTTTTTCTAAACATCCCCTTAAAACACACTCAAATAAAGTCGCTGAAACAAAGTATAATACTAAATGATAAATTACAAATGAAACAAGAACAACAATTGTTTTCAAAAAGGAAAGAAAGAATGCAAAAGTCTCTGAAAAGTACTGCCCAAAAGATATTTTATTCCATGGTGTCACCACATACATAGATATTTATGTGCGTGGATCTCATTCTATGAAAAAGTGATAAAGTTTGCTTTTATAGGTGCTGAAGAGAAACGAGTCTGCGTAGGCGGAATGAGAAGGAAACTGGGGAAAAAAAAGGGGG
>NW_004797600.1:818572-821367 GCF_000002075.1 Aplysia californica
TATCTATAGGATAAGTTTGGTTTCATTGGTGTGTATGTTTCTTTGGTTATAGAGAAAATCTCCTTGTGTTTTATAGAAACTGAACAAGGGCCAAAAACTTTACCTTCGATTTTCTCAAAACAGCATTTTTGGGGATAGCCCTCTTGTGCTTAAAAGCGACCAATTATTATTCTCGGCTTTAACATAATGTTACATGCACTGTTGTGTGCCGTTCCTACCTTAGTTGCTTCCATTAATTTCTCTCTCTCTCTCTCTCTCTATCTCTCTCTCTCTCTCTCTCTCTCTCTCTCTCTCTCTCTGTGTGTCTCTCTCTGTGTGTCTCTCCCTCTCTTTACTCATGGGGGCCCCCACTGGTGGAGCAATTAATGAGCACAGATTGACGAACAAAGTAAAGCCTTATGAGTGAAATGGCAATAGAACAACAACAAACAAACTAAACCAAAAAGCGTCTTGGAGGTATATCTGATAACAATTACAAACATATTATACTTTTAACATTGCTGCCAAAATATTGCTATTATATTACAGTAAAACTATCCGGAAGCAGTAAAAATCTACTTGTTAAAATATGCTTCAGTCGTAATGCATTTTTTTAGTGAGTGTTTTACGGCACTTGCAACACAATAAGTCATATTAAGTGCCGAAGATTAGAGGTGTTACAAGAGAGTAACAAACACATAAAAGAAGGAGGAGAGATCAGGATGATAGACGTTTGAAAGAAAAGAAGAAGCAAACCATACCAGAGCACCCGCACACTCTTTTTAAAAGAAGTTTCAACCAGAATACACTTTCAAGATCAGCGTCTGTAGTGTAACGGTTAGGTGCTTTGTTGGAGCACGAAGGAGATCCGAATTCGATGTCCGTGTGGAAAGAATTAACTTCTATAGAGAATCTCGATCTCTCTGCTGGCACGTTGTATCCCTCTCAGCGCGGGTTGGTCCTGCCAGGCAGGGTCAAAGCCCCCCTCTTAAATTGTCTCAATTGTGTCGATTGGGGGTGTAAAAACACTTACATATATTAGAAACAAAAATAGAGACAAAAACAAAAAACAAAAACACAGTCAAGTGGTCGAGCAAAGTTCGTTCGACAAGGAGCAGTTGACGGTAGGACAAAACGAGACAGAAAAAAGATTGCTCCGAGTCAAGGAGTTCATAAAATAAGGTCCTTGCCCCGGGATAGAGGGTGGTAACGTCCCTCGAGACTCATTGGAGCACAGGAAGATAGGGCTGACGGTAACATTTCTTAAACGCAATCCCACATCATCACTCATCACCACCATTATTTCTAAAATCATTATTGCTTTCAGATCATTGACTTACATCTATAATCCTTGAATCTCTGCTATCGTAACAGTGGCACGTTATGCAAAGTCTGCACGTAATACACTATTGGACACTATCATACGCACTTTTTGGTACTAATCAGATGGCGTCAATCTCATAATCATGGGCAAGGGATAAAAAAAGGTCCTTGCTCCGAGTGGACAGGAACGTCTTGAGCAGAGACCGAAGCCTTCGTTCAAAACTGGGAAAAGTGGAACAGTCTAGAATATTGATCATAAATGCGACTTCCGGAAGACTCTATCATTGGTAACAGTACAAGACGAGATAAGCAAGGCAAGGCAAGACAGGGCAGAACAAGACAAGGCAAGACAAGACGAGACAAAGCAAGACAAGGCAAGACAAGACAGGGCAGAACAAGACAAGGCAAGGCAAGACAGCAGAACAAGACTGCTTAAAAAATTAAACTGCTCTTTGTACTCAGACTTTGTAAAATATGGTGTCAATCTTCAAGGAATGAATGAGTGGTACGATAAAGAAGGATGTTGAGATCAGAAATTCAGTCAAACCTGCCCCATACGACCACACATTGTCAGGAGAAAAATGGTCGTCTTAGACAGGGAGGGATCTTGAACAGTGTCATTGTGGTATTAAACCCCCCCAAAACACACACACACACACACACACACACACACACACACACACACACACACACACACACATATACACAAGGGGGAAGCGAAAAGTGTTTTTTGTGCAGATGACTGTCTTGGACAGGTGGTCGTTAGAACAGGTTCTTCTATTTTCCAACGTATACCAACGTGGAGTGCAGAATGTTCGCAGAATTTGCCAGAAAAGCGTAAATCATTTATGTAAATCCAGTGACAATACTCTTAATGTCTCCCCACCCTCCAAATGTGTCCCCTGTCTTTGTCTCATTCTGTCTTCCTCTTTCTCCCTCTCTCATTTAGCCTCCCCCCCCCTTTCCTTCATACTCTCTTTCTCTCTCTCCCTCTCTCCACGTGAATGAATATCTATTAATGATTTTAAGTTTGAAAAATAGATGCTCAAAGAAACTCAAATTGATAAATACCAAAGTTGCACAGCGCTTCCATGGGTGTGGCCATTTCTTTACCGGAACGAACATTGTCACCGGTACGCCTACCTACTTCTTTTAGTCTTTTATTCTTTGCCCCGGTAAGGTATGTTAAGCTTACTATTAATTTAAAGAAATGGTAACCACACCCGAAGGGTGAGACTTAGTTCAAAGCCAGACGTTGAATAGATCTAAAGAACGGGCATGAATGAAATACTCTGTCGCGGAGGAAACGTAAGATTCTGAAAGGAATGGGGTTCTTCAAGGGACTCCTGGGAGAACAGTTGTCTGAAGACGAGCAAATGGTACGGTTCATTGTGATATAATACAAAGAGTTGTCGTGCGAACGCTTCTTGGTTTTCACTACAAGAAAGTGTGAATCTCTCTCTCTCTCTCTCTCTCTCTCTCTCTCTCTCTCT
>NW_004797600.1:821694-823716 GCF_000002075.1 Aplysia californica
GAGAGAGAGAGAGAGAGAGAGTAGGCGAAAGAGAGAGCGAGGACGAGAAAAACAGAGCGACAGACAGGCAGGCAGACAGACAGACAGACAGACAGATAATTGGCGTGTGTGCAAAAATCTTTGACGGAGGGCATTAAAAATCTCTTCAGACATCTTATCGTCTTTTCAAGAGTCAAATCTGTGTCCAGGTACTTAACTGTCAACCGAACACAAACTATTCGGTGGATGATTACAGGTAGCAAGCAACTAGATTTTAACAGGCTCTTTTCTTTCGCTAGGAAACGCTCCATTTTTCTGAACCGTTCCGGAGCACTGGCTTCCTGAACTGCCAGGAGCCTATGAGCTGGTGAATTATGGTTCAAAGAGAGTTTAAGTAACACACTCAGAGTTTTTAAAAAAAATCTTTGCGTGTATATTTTTGTAACAACCCGGATTCTTAGTGTAATAGTGGTTTAAAATAGCTTACCTCTGCTTTTGTGTACAAGGAAGGCCACTTCTTTCGGGGTACACTAAACTTCCAAATTTTGACCTGTCTTCCTTTTAGAAAAAAACCCTTGTGTGGCACTTTTTCTATCAAGTATCTGTATTTGTCTTCATGGATTCTGTGTACCAATCAGGCCAGAATGGTCCTGACTAACAGGGTCGACGCAGCTAGCTTCCAAAATGATATCACTTGAATCGCTGGGTGCGTAGAATATTTATTATGATTACATATACCATTTTTTTCAGATGTTCATAAAATATTAAATACTTTTTTGGGGGACCCCTTGCCCATTTCTATGGGAACGACGCCATCTGATCAGCAGAAATAGATGCGTATGATAGTGTCCAATAGTGTATTACCTACATTATTATAATAACGTGTTACTTTTACGGATAGAAATTCAAGGAATATAGATGTATGTTAAGGATCTGAGAGCTTATGATGATTTTAGATATGATGACGGTGGTGAGTGATGATGTGAGATGGTGCTTGTTTAAATAATTGTTGAGGTGATATTCGTTCATTCACTATCACCTGAGGTTATTTTTTGGAGGGGGGGGGGGGGGGGGGGCGAGGAATTCAACTTCTTGCACTGACCCAGCAAAAAACAATTACAGCCAGACCTTGGGAAATGATGTCTTGAAGAAGGACCTCAGAGATTTAACAATTCCGTTTGGTGATTTTCGATTTGTGTTTCAATGTTTTATTCATTTACTCATCCATTTTTATTCCATTAAACTCCTTTCTTTCTTTCTATTCCTCTATTTTACTTTCTTTGCTTCTTTAAAAAAAAAATTTCTGTCTGTCTGTTTTACTTTATTCTGGGTCTTAAAAAATATCCTCTAGCCTTAATTTCAAGCTCACCGTTTTTGAATGAAAGTATAGCTTTTTAGTGCACTCTGAGATTTTTTGGTCGTCTTTTTTTAATGCATATTTTTATGTATTCTTTTCGTTTCTTTCTTCCTTTCTTTGCGTTCTTCCTTCTTTCCTAGCATTCATTTAGACATTTCCTTTCATGCTGTGCTGGCTTTTATCTCTATGAGGTTATATTTTTCCGCGTGTTGGAGACATTCTTTATTTCTTCCTTCTTTTCTTTGGTCTTTTTTTCTAGTCTTGACGTAATCGCCCTTTATTTGATTGTTTGTTTTCGTCTGTTCTTTGGGTTTGCTTGTAGTTTTTGTTTTTTGCTTTTGTTTACTTGTTTATTTGTTTGTTTATTTGTTTTTGTCTTAAGCTGGGGTTGGCCCTGACAGACAGAGCTGATGTATACCACATCCAGAATGACCTAATTACAAATCTATAAATAAATACATTGTAGTGTCAATGGGGGTGTTTGTAAACTACAAGTAGGCCTACGTGTCTATCTATCTTTTTTTTGTTCCCTGCACATTTGTATGAGAGTGACGCTATCTGATCAGTAGAAGACCATATAAAAGGTGGATCGAGGGAGTCAAGGAAACCCTGAGAAAACATAACATCACAACTGAAAGAGCTGCGGAGCTGGCCTACCATAGAAAACTGCATTATTATTATTATTA
>NW_004797600.1:823816-826869 GCF_000002075.1 Aplysia californica
AGATAGATAGATAGATAGATAGATAGATAGATAGATAGATAGATAGATAGATAGAGAGAGAAAGAGAGAGAGAGAGAGAGAGAGAGAAAGAGAGAGAGAGGGGGAGAGAAGGAGGGGGTTGGAGAGAAGGAGCGAAGGGTCACTATTTGATTAGAGGAATGCTGTTTGTATCATTGTATAGCACATTGAGTGCTTTCTATGTGGCAATGGGCTGTATAATGCATTATCATTATTATTACCGAGATGTCGCCCAGATTATGCTTTTTGGATTATTTTTTTTTGTCATCCGGTTACTTATTTGATTGTGTGTTCTACTTATTTGTTTACCTATTGATTTTCATTTTTATTCTTTTCATTTCTCTCCCCCCCCCCGATAGAACCCAGTCTAAGAGGTGAAAAATCTTGAAAACTCCCAGAATGACTCAAGCTCAAAACTACTTCTGTGCAGATTCGATTTTAGGACATCCATCCGCAAGGTAGCTCAGTATAACACATGCTGAGGTAACAATATGCCTCAACAGAGACAAACAAAAAAATAAACTCTAATTAATACATGTATCAGAACAGTCTTCTTAAACTCCCAAACTGGTACAAAATCAGAAAAATCCTAAAATTATAATTATCATTTTTTTTTGGCGTAGTGCTCTGTCTACCATAAAGTGCCACGAAACACCTTAAGTAATATATACAAACGGAAGGGGGGGGGGGGCGCAACCGTTAGCTCAGTTGGTTTCTTGCTATGCCAGACTACAGAGTGGATAGTTTTTGTTTGACTCCCAAACGGGGCGTTCTAATTTTGGGCTTTAATGGAGAGCTTTTAAGGATCTCCATCTGATTGGCTCGGTCCGATTAGACGTGGACGTTTGATTCGGTTGTTCCTCCTCTTCTATGTCTTGACAGTTTTAAAAAGGGGGTTAACTTTATATAATCGCAATAGCTGTCATGTAAAGGATAGAAGTTCTTTAACGAGAGATCGGCTTTTCATATGTTTCTGTGTCAAAGAGAGGGCCCGAGTGCTTTAGTGGCCTATTGCGAGTCCAAAATGGGCAACGGACTTAATTTAAGGTCCCGTGCCAACATGCACTTTATGTCAGTTACTTCTTTTCACACGTCTCCTTGACTCACCCCCTCCCCGCTCCCCGTTTCCTTCCTTACCTGGCACAACTAAATCCACCCCACCCTAGAGCCTTTCACAAACAGATTCTATGATAAATTCTTTCTTTAAAGTATTCCTCCCACGTAAAAAATCTCTTTAAAATACAAGACAAAACATCCTGAAATGTACGCCGAGCATAAATCAGTAGGCTGGCAGTGAAACAATAACAAACGACACACCCAACCCCTGGCCTTGGACAAGAGGACAAGAAACTCCCTTCAATAGAACCACATTATGCAAATCAACATAGCAGTCTTTTCCTTCTCTTGACAAGCGCCTGAGACGCGAGTATAGTCAACAACAGGTGTTTATGCTAGTCACCCTCAGTAAATACACAATGGGTTCTTTTCTTCCCTTGACAACAGTGAAACGATAGATGTGCTGTGGGTTTAATGTCCATTTAGACACTGTAAGTTAGTGTAAGGTCACACAAAAGGTGCGACTCCCTAAATGCATAGGCCATCTCCATAATAGGGCCAAGTCAAGTTGGCGTAGAGCCTTCAAGACTCCTCAAACAAACCACGTTTGAGAATGTCCCTCTCCTCGAGGGATTCAAACCAGAGTCACCCGCACTGTAGCCAAGCACCGTGTCAACTAGTATAACAATGCGATTCAGCAGGGACAAACAGAATAAATAAAAGATAAAAAGGGTCTGCCTATGTAAGTACAAACATTATTATCCTTACCTGTTATTGTTTTCTGTCGATTTTAAAAAGCCCCAAAACATTTTTGAAAATGCTAAAAAAAGACCCAAGCATACAGGATATATTGCTTTAAACGATTAAACGTCACTATTAACACAATTTAGACCTCTCTGGAGGCGGGCTGCTACCATCATACTTGTCTTAACCAACCATGGCTGAGAGTCCTTTCAACAAACCAAACAAAACTGAAAAGAAACAATCAAATACAGTCAAATCTGCTTTAATGGCTATCTGTATAAGACAACCTCTTTGGCGTCTCATACACTGACCACGTCACAAGTGCACAGTAGATTAGTAGAGTGAAACAACACATGAGCCACTATTTAGGCTTGCTGTCTACTGTGAAGTGTAGACAAATGAATTGGTATGGTCATGTAACAAGATTGTGTGGCCTATGCAAGACCAATCTCAAAGGAACTGTGCAGGGGAGGTCGAAGTAGAGGAAGGAAAAAAAAGGTGGACCGACAATATTCCGGAGGGGACAGGGAAATCCTTGTCCAAAAATTCTTGTAAAGTGGTGGCACCTGGCGAGGCTTTCTATCACACAGCGCCCCTGCGATCCTCGTGGATTATGGGGTCAGTAAGCAGTAAGTAATAAGTCAACCTCTGGTATAAACGGACACTTCCTATTTTCACCCATGCAAATTTTTTCCATCATAATGACGCTGTGTAAGACGTTTACTTGTCTAAGACCACCAGTTTTCTTCGCGACAATGGCTGGCTGTCTTATAATACACAGTTTCAACTGTATACTAGGGAATCGAGCTCACGTCTTTAGAGAACAACGACAAAGAGCCTGACCATTAACATTTTATCAGAGCTCAGAGAAGAAGAGCAAAGGCAAAGAATTCCCACGGCTAGTCAAATGGCCTCTCGAATAGCCTTTTTCTTTGTTGCGAATGTAACATGTTTAAACTCATCTTTTGATATCCAATAATCTTTGCCCACAATTCTTTTTGGATTATAATAGTCAAGGTGTGTCCTCATGAGCGCGTAATAAATAACTGTCCGAACCAAATGAACAAGGCGATCTTGACGCTTTCTGGCATTTTTGTACGAAGTAAAAGTCACTTATTGGGTTGAGGCTGGGATAGGGGTTAAATACGCAATCGTATGTGTTTGTGTTTGTGTGTGTGTGTGTGGGGGTGTGTGTGTATTATGTGTGTGTGTGTGTGTGTGTGTGTGTGTGTGTG
>NW_004797600.1:828035-830733 GCF_000002075.1 Aplysia californica
ATCTATCTATCTATCTATCTATCTATCTATCTATCTATCTATCTATCTATCTATCATTGCAACAATAAATAAAAAACATGTATATATATATATATCATGTGTATGCACAAGTATACATTCACACACGTATAATATTATGTAATTGGTATGCATAAGAGCGTAGCGGAGCTGAGACTCCCGAATTTGTCTACGTGAATAACCCACATAAAACAGGAAGTTTCCTCTGGATGTCTCGCTGCCTCAGAATTACAAAGTTTTTTTTCTGACAATTTAAACTGTTATTTTGAGTAACTTAGACCATGAGGTAAGAAACCAAATTAATGTTCTGTCTCTTCTATCAACACCGTAGGATTGTTCGCAGTTGTTATCAAGATATTCATGAATCGTATTCGAAAGAGCTTGACATAATTTGAAACATAAAATCTTTTGCGTCAAATTTCTGTAAAACTAAGTACTTAGCAGATAGAACTTTGTAACTCTGAGGTGGCGTTATGTAAGCGTCTTAAGGGTCAGAGCCGCTCCATGCACATGTGTCTTATTTCCAGGATTTCCGCCTCGAAACTGGGTGGGAATGTTGGTTGTTGCTGCCTGCGTCATTTTCGGAAAAGAAACAAAATGACTTCATGGGTGGTCGTTACATTTCGCTACCCTAGACCCAAGAATTACAAAGTTTTATCTGCTCAGTACATTTTTTAAAGATATTTGATGTTAAAATTTTTGAGTTAATAGCGGCTAATAACACTGACACATTGCCCCTTTTCTTTTTTAGAGACTTTGATTCGTCGTTTCAAACACTTTTGATTGAAACTATGACACTGAGTTTAATCTGACATCGAGGAGTGGCGTCGGTGGCCTCGTGGTTAGGCAACCGGATTCATAATCATGAGTTTGTGAGTTCAGGGGTTCAAGCCTCAGCTTGGTCCGACGTCGTGTCCTTGGGAAAGGCATTTTACATGAATTTCCCATTTGGCTCGTTCCTTTCGGATTTGGACGTTATACTCGGAGGTCCCGCCTCTTAAATAACCTGATGGTGTTGAAAGGGACGTTAAACCTCTACCTTTTCATTTTTTTAAAAATCGAGGAAACGTTTAGAGAAGTTTCTCGGAGAAAGTGATGATCTAATTGTCGAGGAATACCGTGAACTATGACCCCTTCACCCTCACCCCACCCCCGCCTTTTCCACTTTATATCGAATCAATTGCGTCACTTTGAAGAAGCAGTTGTAAGTCTGCAGTGTCTCAGTCAGTAGTGAACGTAAGCTAACTCTTCTCTTCCTCGTAAGTGAGGTTTTCCTATTGGAATGGGGGTCAAACTACGCTGCGCGCATAAGTGGATTGCGTCATCCAAAGCAATTTCTCTGACCCAGATTGACCTAGTGGCTGAGTGAGTAGAACGTAGAGTGGTAATTTATCACTGTCCGTTTTTATGTTAAATTGTGTTATATTCTTTTCGCAAGTACTTGTCTTGGAAATAAATAAACAAACAAATAAGGAACTAAAGGAATGGCATCAGAATCTGACTGTTGGACAACAACGACAACGACAGTAGCAGCACCAGCAGCAGCAGCAGCAGCAACAACAACAACAACAATAACAGCAACAACAACAGCATCAGCATCATTTGCATATATTTCTGTGACCGCTTTAGACGTGCAAAGTAAAAACAGCCTGCTTCAACTTTTTCGACCACTCACTCAATCACTACCATCAGCATTCATACTATCTTTTTACTTTATCGCCTACCCTTTTCATCCATATTCTAACTCATGTTCACCCCTTCATTGCCATTTACCCTAGCCCTGACTCTCTTATTCACTTATTACTTCTTTCTCTTCTTTCTTTCTCCCCCTAGATAACACCCACTCACCAACTCCTTGTTTTACTTACTCACTCACTTACTCACTCACTCACTTACTCACTCACTCACTCACTCACTCACTCACTCACTCACTCACTCACTCACTCACTCACTCATTCACTCACTCACTCACTCACTCACTCAATCACTCACCCACTCACTTACTCACACCCACTCTCCTATTCCATAATGGAATAGTACAGGTCGTGCAAGAATCTTTTTTCATTTTTGGCCCACGACAAGAGATATGTGCCCTACCTGTACTATTTCATTATGGAAACTTGATATAAGTGTTTTATGTGATGTGATGTTGGCCAATGACATTAAGCTTTGGATAAACTTACTTACTTACTAACTTACTAGGAAGCTTACATACATACCTTTCCACTTAAATTGCCTCTTTAGCTTCTTTCTTCCCCATTCTTGATAACACTCACTCACCAACTCGCTCTCTCACTCACTCACTCACTCACTCACTCACTCACTCACCAACTTAATCGCACCCACTCTTCCATTCAATATCTCTTTCACACATACTCTCATTCAAATGTGCAAACGCATCACCTCGCTCTCTTCTTTCTTTCCTCCCTTACTCCATCCATATCATTTTCATTCGTTCACATGCACCCGCTCCTCTTCCTTCCTTTCTTCCCTCATCCACTGACGCACACAGGATTGAACTCACCAGTTCATCCTTTCACTCAAATGCTCATTCACTTACTCACTCTATTTCTCTCTCAGTCTTTCTCTTTCGTACATCTTATCCTTTCTCAACCGTTCTCTCTTAACATATGGCCACCCCCCTCTCTTCCACACACACATACACACACACACACACACA
>NW_004797600.1:832799-834117 GCF_000002075.1 Aplysia californica
TAGGTACGGTACGGTATGGTATGGTAAGGTGCAATATTATGGTGCGGTATAGTACGGTACAGTATGTTAAATATGGTATGGTACGGTATGGTATGGTACGGTACGGTATGATAAATATGGTATGGTACGGTATGGTACGGTACGGTATGATATAATATGGTATGGTACGGTATGGTATGGTACGGTACGGTACGGTACGGTATGGTATGGTATTGCAGGACAGCCTGTAAGAGGCAGTGCCTCCATAGTCCGCGTCCGACAGGGCGGAACCAAGAAGGTGGAGGTCCTTACGAATCCCTTAGAAAACTCTAGTGCATGAACACCTCATTGGGGATTCGAACCAGTAATATTTGCACAATAGTCCAGCATGACATCAACTTGGCTGAAACTAAATCTTTGACTGCTTGTCACCATCTAATCCGATGAACGATTAAACGACTTTTTAAAGTTTTAGTTAGAGTTTTACGGCACTTGAAACACAATAAGGTTATATAAAAGAGCACAAAAAAAGAAGGAGGGGAGATAAGGACGATAGATGTTTGATTGGAAAGAAGGAGCAAACCACACCAGAGCATCCGCCAACCACCCACTTGAACACTTGGGATTTTGTGTCAAAAGCGGCAGCTCCATGTGTTTCCTTGTCAACTCCTTGGTTGTTGTTAAATAAGCTTTCTTTCCTCTTCTTCCGTGTGTCTGTCTGTCTGTCTCTGTCAATTACTCTTCCGCCTTTGGTGTGTGTGTGTGCATCTGTGCGTGCATGCGAGCGCGCGTTTGTGTGTTTGTATGTGTGTGCATGTATGTGTGTCTGTATGTGTGTATATTTGTATGTGCGTGCGTGCGTGTGTGTGTGTATGTGTGTGTGTGTGTGTGTGTGTGTGTGTGTGTGTGTGTGTGTATGTGTGTGCGCATGTGTGTGTATGTGTGTGTTTATTTGTGTGTATGCATGTTTGCATCTACATAATATGTGTTTTTGTGTGACTGTAAATAGAATTATTTTTAATAATTTGGAGTCGCAGAAGCTGATGAGAGTTAAGTAGGCCTATACGTTATTGTTATCGGTTCGGGGATTAACTAAGTGCAATACAGAAGAAAAACGACTAAGGGTGCAATGTAATGCTCTGGCTCTTTATTTACTGGATAATAAAAGTGCTGTACTGTAAGAGTTTGACTTTAACGACTTTTTAAAAAGTTTGGTACTATTTTATAGAAGTTTATTTTTATAGTTCCAACAAAGAGACGCAGAATAACATGATAACTTTCCTTGACAACTTGGGTAGAGAAAGGCCCATAGACAAAAAAAGGAACACACACACATACA